>NC_056726.1:488186584-488251584 GCF_019279795.1 Protopterus annectens | reverse complement strand
TTGGATGGGAGAAAGAAAATTCACCCCGGGGATCATGTCAGTCACCCTGCTAGACAGGGGTCCAGGGAAGTAAATAGTGTGGGAAGAAATAGCCAGGGAATTGTTATGGCTTGCTTGTATAGGCCCTATGGCTGATAACCTAGTACCAACCTATGAACCTAGGATACAATTCGCAGACCAAATAACCATTGTCATATTTATAAAGGTAATAGGCCTTGCGCATAATGTGGTGTATTTCAGTTGCTGTCTGGTTGTGATCACCATGTGCACAAGCGTTTGCACAAGAAATGCATATGTTACTGCTCAATCATAAGGTATGGCTGGTGTGCATGTACTGGCAGATGGTTGTGCAGATGCCTGGGTGGAACCAATAAGTCTGGTGCCAACAGAAGATCCCTTGGAAGAAGCTTAATGAGAATGGGTTAGTTCATCCAGGCTGGGTGCAAGTGCCAGTGCCTCCTGGAAATTTCTTCATTTATTTGTTTGCTTATTTGTTTGTTTATTATCTGGGTTGGTGGACTGGTACAAGACCCTTTTCATGGTCTACCTGGAGCGTGTGACAAGAATATTGCAATCCATAAAACTGACAATACTAAGCAACATATAAATAAATGCACAGTTTTGATGATATTCAGAAAGACTTATTACAATTGTTGGAGGCTGATATATGAAAATCAACTAAAATTATGCTAAATAATATACATAAAAATACATGTGGCACAAAATATAGATTGATATATTAATGTCCTGAAGGAATACTTTAAGAAAGTAGAAATCAAGTCAGTACAGAACAAGTATAGTGAGAATCCGAAAATAATGCTTAATTCCTGTCTAATAAATATATCATTCAAAGGTGGCAGCAAAATATAATATTCAAAGAAGACAATAAATATTTAACATACAGACAGAACATTACAGATACATGCGTTTGTTTAGGAAAAGGCAATATATATAATGTATAGGCACCAAAGCAGAGACAAGAATAGAATATGGTGTGAGCCAGTGGAGAAGGAAAACGTGATGGCTACTGGTGAGGGGTGCCTTCCATGACTGTCGCTATATGCTGAGGTATAGATTTCAGGATTAGGATGCCAAGGGACCTATGTAAATAATGATGAGGCTCCTCCTTTTCAAACACATGCTTTGAGCTGGCTTGTAGTGTAGGCACCTGACTTTGTAGCAGCAGGCACACATGTAATTTCACCAAAGCCATTTGGGGATGTTCACCTATGTGGCATCTGAAATGGCTCCTGCAATAACAAAATAGTCTGGTAACAGTTGGCCAGTCCAGTACATATATATATATATATAGGTTCACAGTATTATAGGTGTGTACTAGGCTAATAGCCCTGGAGCCTTTACAAGCCTACCCCACAGGATTACCCTGGCATCATGCCACCCGACCTTAGTTTCCAGTGCCTCTGTTGAGTACAGGTCCTGGAGTGATCCTGGGGTGAATTTTCTATTTGCCATCCACTCATCAAGATTTCTCTTGAAGAGAGCTAGTGAAGTGCTCTGCTTAACATGTATGGGAAGTCTATTCCAGAGCATGGGCAGTCTCTGGATTATGAACCTGTCCCTCCAGCATGTTCTTTTGATTGTGGTAATGAGATTGAGGTCTCTGGAATGTGTGGTGTGGAGGGATTGGGATTTTTTTAGATGTAGCATTTCTAACAGAGCTGGGTCAGACATGGCTTTGTAAGTCAAGCAGACATCGCCTCTAAGTAGGCGATATGAGACAGAGAATAGCTGGAGTTTTTTAGTCTGTCCATATAGGACAAGTGTTTAAGGCCTAGGATCTTCTTTGTGAGATACTTTTGTGGCCTCTCCAGTTGATGCAGGTGTCTAGTGAGGTACATGCCAAATGGGGCATTGTACTTGATGACTGGCCTAATGAGGGAAGAGTAGAGGGAGACAATGACCTCTTTCTTCCTGGATGCAAAACTCTTAGTAAAGAGATAATCCACATAGAAGGACTTTCTGACCACAGTGGCAATGTGGTGGTCAAAAGAGAGGTTGCTGTCAACCTATGTTCCTAGATCTCTTATAACGTCTTCTGTGTTCAGTGGACTACCATTGATGTGGTAATTCAAGGGAACTAGGTTTTTCCCAAGGGGGATGCTGACACATTTTTTGGCATTGAGCTTAAGGCCATGGTTCTGACACCAGTTTTTCGTCTCACTGAGGCCTTTCTGTAGGTTGTCAGCATCACTTGGGGAGTTAATAATAGCTCCCAACTTGCAATTGTCTGTGAACTTTGTCAGCCAGAGTCCCTTCGTGTTGGTCTGGACTTCAGAGAAGTAGATGCCAAACAGGAGAGGACCCAGGATTGAACCCTGTGGGACTCCACTAGTGACTGGTCTGCATTCTGACTTGGAGTCAGTTACTTTCACACTGTGGGTTCTATCTGTGAGCCAGTTTGCAACCCACCTAGTGCTATGGGGTTTGATGCCTAGCTTAGTGAGTTTTTTCTATGATTCCTAAATGGGGAATGGTATCAAAGGCCTTGGCCAGATCAAGGTAGGCTGTACAAACCACCTTGCCTTCATCCACAGCTCTGGTGACTGACTCCAAGAAGTCAGCCAAGTTGAGCAGGAATAATCTACCCTTCACAAAACCAAACTGGTGGGAAACAAGCGCAGATGTGGGCTTTTAAAACAGAAAGTTGAAAGAGATGGAAAAAACTGCAAAAACGGCCAATAAGATCCAATATCTGGGCCAGAAACCACTCCTCTTGTGGTAGATAGGCCCACAGGTATGTTTATCAGTCCCAGCACATGCCTACTGCCAGTACCACCAGCAATTCCATCTTCATACATATTCCTGGTATGTTGATAGTAAGTGACGGCCTACCAATGAAAGCTGAAAATTCTCATTTGATGTGAAAGGTAGCACATGGACTGTCCACCTCCATTAGCTGCACAGCTGATGGACAAGGTTTGGTAGCTTCTTCTAGGTGTGTTGTGCCTGTTACTGAGCTACTTACAGTAAATCTGCACCATCAGTAAATGCACACTGACTGCATTTACCTGTGTCCACAGCCATTCATGTCAGACATGTAAACCATCACAGTTAGACATGTAAATACTGTGATTCTGGGATGGCTGCAGGAAGGCATCTTGTCACATCCTTATGAAAATGGCACATCTTCAGTACATTTCCTGTGCTCCCTAGGGCTTCAAGAAGGCATGATGTTATACATGCAGTGAAAATGATGGTCTTTAGGAATATATCCAAGTTCATACTCATTTACAGTAGGTTTCTTTCTTTCTTTCTTTCTTTCTTTCTTTCTTTCTTTCTTTCTTTCTTTCTTTCTTTCTTTCTTTCTTTCTTTCCTTCCTTCTTTCTTTTCACTCCACTGATTCCATTACTTTTACTCAATTGGCCCATTCTTTCCATGGGGGTGAGAGCCAGGTATAACCCGACTAGGCAAGAGTACTATAATAAAGTCATTCCTGCCTGAGGCACCATTTTAGTGTAGTCATTCCCCACTATGGTGAGAGCTGAATCCTATGTAGCAGAAAGGCTTACTGGTCCAGTAGGACAGCCTACCCTCCCCAGAGTACCCCCCCATATTGGCTCAGTGAGCTCTGCTGCAGTGCTGCCAGACATAGGGGGCATGCATTCACATTATCTCTCAGTTTATGTGTGTGCATGCAGGCAATGTGTGATCAAAGACTCACAATCCATGGGTGCAACACTTAGCACTCATACTGGGTGTCCCCAGGTGATGAGTCAGAGCTGCCTTCCTCCCCCAGGATAAGTCAGCCAGCAATGGCCACTCACTTTCATCCTCTTCTCCCAGCTGAAGTCAAGGTTAGCAATATGGACTGTCAAGCCCTCACCCAGGACATCAGTGACCCTGCTGAAGACTTTAGTGAGGTTTAGTAGGTATGACCTACATTTTAGAATTATGAAATGGGCTGAGTCCAGGATTTGTAAGTCACCAGTGTTATTCTTCATCAGCTCAGCAATCACAGCTTACCAGACCATACTTATGATTATAACAGGTCTTACAGTTTCCAGGGTCCATCATGTGGTCACTCTTCTATAATGGCATCACTATGGTCATTCTACACACTTCAGGGACATAACCTTTGAGAGGCTTAAGATAGAGGTTTATGAGGGGTTGGGCTCAGTGGTGCTTGTCAGTTATAAGAAAATAGACAAGAATATCATCAGGTCCAATGGATCTCATGTTGTTGGTTGAGGATAATGCACATATAACATGGTCCAAAATGATTTTGGAACAAATAGGTTGGCTGGTATCTGGAAGAACTTTGGGTTGGGTAGGAGATGTGAAATTAGCATTGAGTTTGTCTGCAAGAATATTGGCAGTGGGAGACTCTAATAGAGATAAGTCTGGTACAGTAATGGATGCCATTTCTAAGTTTCTAAGTTTCCTAATATAACTGAAGAAGGTCTAGTGGTTATCTTTATTAATTAAAACACAATTTATGTAAATATATAGCAAACAAAGAAATTATACTCTAAGGAATAATAATAACTACTGCAAAAAACATTTATACTTACTTACCCCAGCACTCCTTCCACAATAAGCAATCTGGCAGCCCCCAGCACTCCTTCAACAGTAAGCAATCTGGAAGCTTTTTGGTACAGATAGGAACAGCCTCTACTTTTGAAGCAGTCTTTGGGACTGTTTAAAATGATTCTGAAGTGGGAGAGGATTAAAGTGGAGCAGATTGGTAGTTTCAATTGGGTATACCAAAGGTAATAAACTGGTAAAAAGAAAACAACAAGCAAAATAAAACTCACTGGATACACACGGCATGTAACTCTTTATTTAAAAAAAAAAAAAAAAAAACTTTTTTGTGAGCACTTTCGCAGAGTCCTCTCTGCTTCATCAGACAAATTATAGCAGTTAAGACTTCATTTAAATAGTGATGCATCATGGTGTCAACCAATCAATTCCATGTTTAAATCAATACACCAAATAATAATACTTAAGTTATAATATATATATATATATATATATATATATATATATATATATATATATATATATATATATAAAAACACATTAAAAAGCACATAGAGGCTATGTAAAATGTGGGGTACATTTCTAAAATTTTCTAGTTGCAATATTAAACGCTATATAAAAAAGCATAAAAAATACTAAATAACTAGAGCATCAGAGCTTCAGGGCCCTGTTTCTAAGAAATGGTTTTAAAGAAACCTTGGAGTTTAGGCCAGGTGGTCTGTCTGCTTGGAACTTAATAATCCATTCTTGTTCCAAAGCTTCAGTATTGTTAGTAATATTTCCACCTCTTTTTTTATTTTATTTTATTTATTGCTTCTTCTTTATTATCGCTGGTTACTTCATCCAGAGTTGAGGACTTTATTCCTGTAATAAAAAGAAAACAACATCTTGTGGTTAAATTTAGTGTTAATAGTGACCCTGATTTCATAACCAGCTTTGTACTCACTGCTGGTATTTTTAAGAGCTTTGCTTATTAGTTTGAAATGAGGACCTATTACAGATATCTAAACATTTCTTCCATTTGGTATAAAGCTTGTTTGTAGGGAATTCCATCATTTGGTTTAGAATTTTCCTTTTTACTGATGGTAGATGGGAATGACAAATGTGATGCATCTAATAAATGAGGCAATAGAATTTAGTTGAATGTGATATTGCATCAGATACTGGGTTCATACATTCAGTTAAGTTTACAGTGAAGGAAACCAATAGGAAGCTCAGACCCATCACCCAGTACTGACTGGGAAACTAAAAATATCCCCCATTAAGTAAATGTTCTCTGTATATCCCTGATGAAATTTTGTGATCACCCAGCCACTCATCCATACAAGTTTTAAAGGCCCCCTAGAAAAGTAGTCTGCTTTATTGGTAAGGGCAGCCTATTACAGTAACAGGCTATACATTGGGTTAGGTATTTGCCATGCTACCTGGTGTTGTTGATATGACAGTGTCAATCTAGGTCTCTACATCAAGTGTTTGTTTTACCACTGATTCTATTTAGCTCAAAGAGTTCAAAGAATGCTTGGTGATTAATAGCATGGAAGGCTAAGCAGAGATCAGCCCTTCAAGAGTATATGTGACACTGAATAGAGGGACATACTTTTTAATCTATCAGTATAGCTAAGAATACAGAGATCTGAAATCTTTTTGTGAGGAAATTGATGTCTCGCAAGCTGGTTTAGGTGTTTAGCAAGGTACATACTAAAGGGTGTATTATAATCAGTGATGGGCCTAATAAGAGATGAATACATTGGGACTATAACTTCTTTGTATCTTGAGGAGATACCACAAAGGATTAGCTGTGCAAATCAGAGGGATTTTCTACACACTGCAGAGATGTGGTGGTCAAAGGAGAGTCTGCTTTGAACATATATACCCAAGTCTCTGATGACCATGTCAGATTTAAGGGGATTGTTATCTACATGAGAAGAACAGCAGTTATGCAATATTCACTGAAGGAACTATGTTGAATTTATTGATGATGAGGGCAAGCCCATAATTAATACAACAATCTTTTATTTTGTCCAGCCCTTGCTGACAAATCTGAGCATCAGACTGGGATTTGACAGGTGCTCCCAGTCTGCAGTCATCAGCAAACTTAACTAGCCATAGTCACTTGATACTTACTGTCTTTTTTGTCAAAGAAATATATACCAAAGAAGAAGGGTTTCAGGACAGAGCCTGTGGGACACCATTGACATTATTTCTGTCTAGAGCAAATACCCTTGACCTTAATGGTATAGGTTCTATCAGTCAGCCAATTATCTATCCAGTGAACTATGCATGGGTTAATGTTAACTTATTTAGAGATTTGCACCATTTATAGTTATCAGTAAGATTTGTCAGAAGTAGAAGGTTTGTACTGGAGTAATAATAATGGACAGCGCACTGGTGCAGCGTTTGTGTTGTCGTCTCACAGCAACAGGTTCCCTGGTTTGATTCTTGGCTGGGGTGCCTTCTGTGCAGAGTCTGCATGTCCTCCCTTTATTCATGTGGATTTCTTCTGGGTGCTCTGGTTTCCTCCCATGCTGTAAAGACATGCATCTGGAACATTTCTCCCCGGGTCTCCACTGAAAACTGGCTTTGTTCTAAGTCAGACTTTCCCAGTAAACACGTTAAATAAATAAATAAATAATAAAATAATACAAAAATATAGTCAGCCTTTATATATAGTGTCAAAATATGCTGTAAAGGAGATGGTTATTGTTAGGAGGCTGGATCTGACTAAAGACGTAGAGACTTTATGGCTAATGCATAATGGGGAGAAACTAGTAAGGACAAGGTCAAGACAATTATCACTTCTTGTAGGTTCATAAGTTCATAGGTTCATACTAGACTATCTGCCCTAGGGCATTTATAAGCCTAGCCAGAATGTGTTTGGCTTTCGCCACCCATTTTAAATTTATTTTGCTATGCCCTTTTTCAAGGTTAGTATACTGTGCCTCTGTCTAACAGTGACACAGAAGTGATACCCGGGGTAAACCTACGATCTCCCATCCACTCATCAAGATTCCTCTTGAAGAGAGTCAATGAGGGACTCTGTCTAACCTGGACTGGGATTTTATTCCAGAGTGAAGGGAGCCTCTGGGTTATGAATCTGTCCCTCCAGCATGTCCTATTTATTTCAGTGCTGAGGTTCAAGTCTCTCGAGCGCGTAGCTCGATGGGATTTGGATTTTCTGAGGTGCAGCATGTCCATTAATTCCGGGTTGGACATGGCTTTATACATCAGGCACAGATCGCCTCTGAACAGGCGGTATGCCACTGAGTAGAACTGGATTTTCTTTAACCGGGCAGCATATGACAGCTGTTTGAGCCCTTTGATCCTCTTGGTGAGGTACTTTTGGGGTCTTTCCAGTTGCTGCAGGTGTCTGGTAAGGTACATCCCAAAAGAGGCATTGTACTCAATTATGGGCCTGATGAGGGTTGAGTAAAGAGGCACGATCACCTCTCCTGATCTAGATGTGAATCCCTTCATGATTAGGTGGGCTATATAAAATGTTTTTCTAACCACTTTGGCCACGTGGTTGTCAAATGAGAGATTGTTATCAACTTGGGTCCCCAGGTCCCTAATTACTTCTTCTGTACTTAATGGATTACCACCTATGTGGTAATTTGTGGGCACTTTGTTTTTGCCAAAGGGGATGACTATACACTTTTTGGCATTTAGCTTGAGGCCATGGCTCTGGCACCAGTTGTCTGTTTCTATGAGGCCCTTTTGGATGATGCTTGTGTCGGCTGGAGAGTCGATTATGGCACCCAGTTTGCAGTCATCTGCAAACTTGGTCAGCCACAGTCCTTCCGTGTTGGCCTGTACCTCCGAGAAATATATACCGAACAAGAGAGGTCCCAGGACTGAGCCTTGTGGGACACCACTTGTAACTGGTTTGGAGTCTGACATGGCTCCAGCAATTCTAACCATGTGGGTTCTGTCCTTGAGCCAGTTTGCAATCCATCTAGTGACATAGGGGTTTATATTTAAGCTGATGAGCTTATCTATAATGCCCGAGTGGGGTATTGTATCGAAGGCTTTTGCGAGGTACAGGTAGGCTGTGTGGACCACCTTCCCCTCGTCAATGGCCTTGGTGACTGTTTCAAAGAAATCAACCAGGTTTAAGAGGCAGGATCTGCCCTTAACAAAGCCGAACTGGGTAGGATCCAGTGTCTGTAGGTCCCCAATATCTTTATTTATGAGGTCCATGATGATCCTTTCCATAGCTTTGCAGACCAAGCTAGTCAGGCTTATCGGGCGATAGTTTCCAGGATCCGTTGAGGCACCACCTTTATGGAGAGGGACCACTGTTGCTGTACGCCACTCTTTGGGCACATATCCTGTAGTAAGGCTGAGATTGAACAGTAGTTTTATGTTTTGGTTTAGCTCTTCTTGGAGTTCATGTAGGACGCAGCCCGGGACACCGTCTGGTCTCATTGATGTTGTGTTTTTTGCTTTGGAGAGGGCGGCTCTTACCTGAGCATCTGAGATGTCAGGGGGGCAGCACTCTGCTGGGATAGATATTTGCCCTTTTGGTGGGGAGGGGGGAGAAGTTTGCACTGAACGTGTCAGCTAGGATGTTGGCAATGTCTGTGGGTTCAGTGTATTTTTTGTCATTTTGGACTAATTCTGAGCATATCTGGGAATTACCACCCAGGTTCCTAACATAACTAAAGAAAGCCTTGTGATTATCCTTAGTGTCCTGTGCAATTTTTCTCTCGAAGCTGGCCTTAGACAATTTTATGAGTGCCCATAGTTTTTTGCTAATACTGATCAGTGATGCCTTCCCTTTTTGGGATTTTGCTCTATCATTTAGTAGCTTCCTCCTTCTATTGTATAGTTTGTTTATGGCTGGGGTCCACCAGACAGGACGTCTGCCTTTGGAGGATTGTGTCTTGGTTTTATTTGGGATCGCATGATCTATGCATTCCTGAAGGTGTTCATAGAATGCGTTTATAATGTTTTCTGTGGTCTGCACCGTATTTTCCACAGGCCCGGGGGCTTTGAAGGATTCCACCTCGGTTTTGAGGAGTGTGCTTTAGAGAAGTTTTTCACTGTGGTTTTCTGGGCAGGGGGTGGGGTCGGGATGTGAATATCCAGTGAGATTAGTTTATGGTCTGATCTAACCAGTGAGGGATACACTTCTGGTCTGGAGCATAGAGCCCCCATGTTGGTGATGATCAGGTCCAGTATGTTTTCCCCTCTTGTGGGAGTGGTAACAAGTTTTTCCATAGCATTTGAGTTTATAAATTCAAGGAACCTTTGGAGCTAGAGTAATGCTCCCAGTCTATGTTTGGGTAGTTGAAGTCACCCAATATAATGGTGTTTGGAGAGACCTTCATATTTTCCAGTGTTCTCAGGAAGGCCGAGTGGGGTTCCTGGGTTTGGGAGGGTGGTCTGTAGCAGGCTATAAACTGGAAGGCAGTTTTACCCACTGTTTGTTGCACATGGATAGTCTCTGATGCTTCGTGCTTTGCCACCAACCTGGAGGTGTGGGTATCTTTGATGAATATCGATACTCCCCCTCCTTTTGTGGTTCGGTCCAAGTTTTGGGGCCGAAAAGCATGGTATGAGGTATAACCTGGTAGTGCTGGGGTGCTCTCGGGAGCCCTGAACCAGGTTTCTGTTACTGCACAGATATCGATGTTCTCCATGCTAAGGAGAGTTTCGAGTGCATGCATCTTGAGGTTTAGACTTCTGGCGTTGAGTAGCATTACTCTTAGTTTCGTATCCCTTGTGATACCTATGGAGGTGGGTTTGTCTTTTGAGCCTTGCCTAAAAAAGGCACTATGGGGGTAGCAAGAGCCTTTGCTAATATCCGAAAGCCCAGGGGTGACAGGTGCAAGCCGTCCCTAGCGAAGCATCGTGGCTTGTCGAGCATATCATCCCAAGCTGACAGGCACTGGATTCCCCTTTGAATGACACCAGTACTCAAGCCAATTGTTGAAATTGATCATCTTGTCTTCATATTGTGGCATCATTCTTGGTGAGGGTAAGATGCTACTCAAGGTCAGGGTCATACCGGTCTGGGCTACATGCTCAGAGAGCTCCTTTATGTCTCTTTTCATGTAGTCCAGGGAGGTATGTCTCAGGTCATTCACACCAGCATGGACAATGACTGAGTCATATTTGTACTTGCCTTGGAGTGACCTGAGTGCTTGTGTTATGTGGTGGATCCTAGCGCCTGACAGGCTGCTCACCTTGACCCTCTCCTTGTTCAGCCTGGTGAGTGAGACGTCAGTGTGCCTGACGATAGAGTCACCTATTACAAGTGTATCAGGTGTGTTGTTTAGTCTTAAGGGCTGTGACTGTTCAGCACACTGGCTTTGTGAGATATGTGTTGCATGTGTTTTGTTTTGGGGTAGCGGTTGCTTGGGTGTCTGCTTTGGAGGTCTCTGCTGCTTAGGCAGATCTTTATTTAGAGCCCCCGAGTATGTTTTTGTGTGATTATGTGTTTGGTTTGCTGTCGTGGTAGGTCTATGTGAGACTGGAATTGTAGTGAGTGTGGTTTCCTTCTCCTCCTGACTGGTTATGCTAGTACTGAGTTGAGAGAGCTTAGCCTCCAGTTTGGCTATATGGTTGCATCTCTCACATGTGTTGGAATTTGTTGGGAGGAGGAGAGGGTTGTCTGTGTACATGGGGCAGTTGTAACATTGCCTCAAGATTCCCAGATTCACCAGCTGGACCGGAGAGGAGATTGACAACTGACCTTTGGACATGCTAGAATAATATTGGGAATTCCTTAATAATTGAAAACAAGGGCCATTGGGGAGTGAGGGTGTAGTGCTTTTAATTTTTAGTGCTGACTTATATAATTGCTTTAGTGAGCAAGTGCCAGGTAACTTAAGTGCAATGTGTTACAGGTAACTTAAATGCAAAAACGACAAACAGTAACTTTCTTTCAAGTGAAACAAGGAAATAAGTACAGTAAGCAATGCAAATATCACTAGTGATCCACAGAAGCGCTGAGAAGCCGCGTATTAAGTGGAAATAGCGTTCCAGGGAAATAACAAGCAAACAAACAACAAGCATATAAACAAAGCTAGATTCAGAAGCCTGGATCTAGTCTATGCTACAGCAAACAAGGTGTACCAATTTCAGTAAGATACAGTTCAAATATTCAGGCACTATAAACCTTTAACCAGAAATTCCCAGCTCAGAAGGGCAGAGTCCAGCCTCTTCTCCCACAAGAGTGCAGACCACGAATCTTCTTAATGTAAAATAATTGGCCTGAAGCCCAAGTGCTTAAACCAGAGCTAATACACTTTAAGAATAACAGACACTGGGCTCTCAATCAGCAGTTCCCAACTTATATACAGAAATAATTGAGTCAAGGGAATTATCATTAATAAAATTAAGGAATCACTGAAGGTATTTGTCTGTGGTTGTATAAGTGTATGTCACTTTCATGCAGTGTTGTTAAAGTCACCAGTAATGTGATCAAAATGAGACATAGAAATCTTTTTACAATCAGCAATAATATGGTATGTGGCTTTACTGAGAGAATTCTTTTTTTTCAATTGTTTTTATTAAAATTATAAATAGATAAAATATGTCATACAGTATATAAATGGAAATTGCATTTATACATAAAAGGCACCAATCACTAACAAGCAAAAAATAAAACTCACAAAAACTGTTTACAAGGCATCTACGATTTAAATATAGTAACAAATCACATATTTAACAACTTTATATATCATAACTAATTTAATGTCCTTTTGTTCAGGAATCTCTTGAGTTTCATCCACAAATTTAATTAAGGAGTTATTCTAGTGGTTCTTGCTATGATTGATAAAATCTTCAGTTGACAAGTTTCAGTTACAATGTTATAAAATTATTTCACTGTTGGACTAGTACTGCTTTTCCAGTTTTTTGTTATCACTTTTTTTGTGATTATTAGAAGAGTCCAAAGAAAGGAGTAATCTACTTTCTTAACACATCGAGGAATTGGTGTATTAAACAAGATTAATGATTTATTTAAGTTAAAATTATCATTAAATAGAGTCTGTAAGAAAGAATTAACATTATTCTTGAAATGTTTAATTATGTTACATTCACATATCATATGCTGCCAATTAGCCATATCACCTAAACCACATCTCCAACAACCAACTTTTTTTAGATATCAACTCTATTTTGTGAGGTGTAATAAAAGCTTTAATGTATACATTTCCACGAGAAAAACTTCCATCTTAATGACGTTGTGGTTTGTGAGAGGATGTAAATATAATTTTTTTTCTCAATTTCACTTGGGTAATAATTGTTAATAAAGTAGTCCCAATAATTATCTTTGCAAAAATCTGATTTAATTGTAATAATTTTATAAATCCTGGATAAACATTCTTTCTCTGGGGAATTTTGATGAATTGATAGTATCAAATATTCTATAAATTTTGGAATCTCCTTTTTTATTGAAGTCTGCATAAAGGAAAATCTCATTTCTATAGCATATCTACAATTTTATAAATATATCCAAGTTTCAGTATTTAAAATGAATTTACTTAATGTAAAATCTAGCCAATAGATTGTTTCTTTGTCCATTAATTGAAACGAATGTATTAATTATTTTTCTTCAAATTTATCTATTGAAAATGTGTTAAATGTAATAATATTATTTTGTGTAAATGCTATAGGAAAAATTAAGAATATCCAGGCCTTATATTCAGGTTCTCTATAAACAAGATTTTTGAAGTTGGAGATTATCATTATAATATAGGTTGAATTTATTGTTATGTTTTGATATCCTAGTATATACACTTTTAATAAACAAAGAAAAGTATTACTATTGATTTTATTATAGGAATTTTAGATTAATTGACTATTTTCCATCAATATATATTCTTGTATATCTTTTCACTTGGCAGAATAGTTTTTTATTAGCCCACAAGATGATTGTTTTTATAATGGCTGTAGTAGAATATAATTTTATATCTGATAAACTTATTCCTCCATTGGGCCAGCTACATTGATGATACTTGAGTGCTAATCTAGGTCTGTTAGGATGCCAAAGAAATGTAAGTATTAGGTTGTTAAAATCTCTTATATCTTGTTTAGGAATGGGGAGGGCTAAAGATTGAATTATATATAGTATTTTAGGTAGTATTATCATTTTTATAACTAAAAAAATCTATCTTCTAAAGTAAACAAACATTTATTCCAATTATTGATAAGATTTTTAATCTTTTCTAAAGTTTCACTGTAATTTATGTTAATTATCTCTTTAATGTTTTTAGTTAATATTATTCCTAAATATTTTATTTTGTCATCAATAACTAGAAATTTAGAATATCGCTGTGGTATGTTAATAACATTAGAATTAACACATAAATTTTTTGTTTTATCTTCATTAAATGTAAGTCTTAGACTGGAATTTTTAACAGCTTTAAAAAGGAATTAAGAGAATTTTTATCTGTTAATGTTAATAAAATATCATCTGCAAATAAGTGTATTTTTGAATTTCATTACCATAGACGTAGTGAGTCTTTACACAAATATTGCTCATAATTTTGGTTTAGAAGCAATATTGTTTTTTTATGGGTGATAGTCCAAAAACACATTATATATTAGAACTTGTTGAATTTTGTTTAACCCATAATATTTTTGAATTTAATGGTGTTTTGTATAAGCAATTGTTGGGAACAACAATGGGGGCTGCATTTGCCCCTGCTTATGCAAATTTATTTATGGGTTTTTTTGAAAACAAATTTATATATAGACATCAGTTTTTTAGAAAACATGTAATTAGTTATTATAGATTTATTGATGACTTAATATTTATTTGTGATGGTGGTTATGATTTGTCTACTCAATTTATTGATTAATTAAATAATAATAATTTAGGTATAAAATTTGATGATATACAAAAAGGTTTACAAGTTAATTTTTTGGACATTGCCCTTACAGGGATTAATGGTAGAAAAATAGAAAATATATACATAGAAAATTTAATCAGATTAACTGGAAAATGTGTGGCAGTAGTTGTCATCCTGCCCATACTTTAACAGCTATTCCATATGGTGAATTTATTAGAATCAAGAGATTAAGTACTGATAACAAATTAGCTTTTGAAGAAGCTTCTAAAGCAGCTGCTATGTTTATTGAAAGGGGGTACAATAAATCCCATGTTGTGAATAGTCTTGATGAAATATTTGATAAAAAGAGTAAAGTAAAAAATTCGATAGATAAATATAGACATATTAATTATAATAATAATCAACTGGACAAGGAGAAATTATTTTTGTAACTAAATATACTAATTTTTCCCATATTATTAATGATATAATAAAACAGTACTGGGATTTTATAAAAAAAGAAATTAGTTCACTTAAGGATGTGGACTTGGTTATTTCTTACTAGAGAGGTAAAAATATTCAAGACTTTTTGGTACACAGTGTGTATAAGGAACCAAGAAGAAATATGTTAACTAATATTAATGTGATAGGAACTTTCCCTTGTAACAATTGTTCAATTTGTAAATATATAACTGCTGAGGTGAAAGAAATTAATGGAAAAAAATTTACTATTAGATCTAAATACTCATGTTTTGGTATGGGAATAATTTATATTATTTTTTGTTCATGTAAAAAATACTATATTGGTGAAACTAAGAGAGATTTATCCGATAGAATAAAAGAACATGTTAGGGATGTTAGGAATAAGAAAATGAATAGTCCTATTGCAGAACATTTTAATAATGAACATCAGGGCAATATGGATTGCATGAAAGTTTCTATATTGGAACATGTGCCATTACAATTTAATAATGTTGGACTACAAAAAAATGTACTGAGACAAAAGGAATCTGTTTTGATTATGAAGTATAATACTTTGTTTCCACATGGATTGAATAAGGAATGCAACTGGCAGAGTTTTATTTGATCATTGTAGCTTTAAATGTTTTAAATTTGATAGAATTGATTAATTGTTTAATTGTATTATTTAATAGGTTCTTCTATATATACTGTTTTTTATCAGTCAACATTTTTTACTCTGTAAAGGCTGTGGCCGAGGCACTAGAGAAGTTGGATTGTGCTTATTAAATTTTTATGAAAGTAGAGCTGTTACTCACTGATTCATTCCAGGTCGTTGTTCAGTTATTTGTTCTTTCAGTAGTCATGTATTTAACATGACCAGTGAGTCTCTGTGCTCCTTTCCAAGAATTTTCGGAGAATCGGGTATGGAATTACATAACCGCAATGGTGAATCCAGTCAACGTAACAATGTTCCTAATGTGAACAATGGTGACAATTATTCTCATGGCAACAAAAATGCAAGTTCTGATACATCTGAAAATGCTGGTGCCGGTACTGGCATAATGAGGAAATGGGAAGATGCCCATAAAAGAAGTACGCTTAATCCATTTGCCATGGTGGGTAAGAAGTCAGAAATTTCTGACAATCCTAATGTTCAAGAACTGTGTTCAAAGCTTGAGAAATTAATATTTAAAGAAACATCAGTTTTTTAGAATGTTGGAAGTTTGCAAAGATATTGCGAACTTGAAATCACTCCACGTGGACTCAGATCCATTAAAAATCCATCTTCTCCTTTTGATTTGACTGATGAGATGGAATTAAAATTCCAAGAACGATGGATAGCGGCAGCCCATCACTGCAGTTTAGAGTGGGTCTCGATTCTTATTGAGCGAGATAACATCAAGAGAGACAAACTTGTTGCTGAAACTAAATTGGTATGTGAACAGTTGGTTAATATTACATCTAACTCTACATTAGAAAGTTTTTTGGTTGATATTATCACCAAATTAACCAATTATGAGAAAGAACTTGTAGATCGGAAAAAATATAAATTAACCAGAGATATTTGTGACTATGACCACAAGAGGGCGTTTTCACTTTTCACTAATCAAAGAACCAGAAGAAAGAATGTTACTTTTCAGAAAGGAAATCCAGTTTCTGAAGAGTATAAAAGCAAGAACTTCTTATCAGGTGAAAGTGGGGCATCGTCAGTCGAGGAAGACGACAGAGATTTGGAAAATTTCCCGGACTTACCAAGGGCTGCAAATTCGGAAACATTTCGGAGAACAAACTCGGAGTTCAATGGACAATATACAAATTCCAGGAAAAGGGGATGGCAGAGCTCAGAACACCAAAGAGACTCGGGCGATGGACGCTATAAAAAAGGTAGATGGACATAATTTATCTACAGGTACTTTAATTACTGATTATGTATTTAATTTGTCCAACTATAACTTTGATAGCATAGAACAATCTGTTCTTATGAAAGGACTTAAATGTATTCCTACTTGCTTCCCTCGTAGACATGAGCTAAAAATTGAATTGTTTAATTTGTATCATAAAATTAATTTAAAAGAATATTTCTTTAGAAAAAATGATGATGTTTCTAACCAATGTGGTGATATTAATAATGAATTGTGTTCAGTTAGTGACATTGATAGTGATGAGACTTTTTATTCTTGCATTTCAGATGATGAGGGTGAGACTAATGCTTATAGCTGGTTAGATACCAGCAGTCTTAAAAATACTAGTTTATTTTTAACTCCATGTAAGAATGTTAATATTCAAAAATTTGATAATATGCTTAATATTATATTAGAAAAAGAACTTGAAGAATTTTTAAACATAAATCAATGTTTCAATTTAACCAATGTTCAATGGAATAAATTATAACTATTAAGTAGAAACAATGATATTGTATTTAAACCTTCCGATAAGGGAGGTAAACTAGTTGTCCTAAATTCATGTGATTATTTTAATATGTGCATGAAACATCTAGACAATACTGAAGTCTATCTTAAGGTAGATGTTCATTTCCTTATGAAAGCGGAACAGGAATTTAAAGCCTTATTAAATAAAGGCATCAGATTACATTATTTTACTAAGTCTGATGTAGATCGTAAAATTATTATCAAAGATAGTAAGGTAGCAAAATTTTTTTGTCTACCCAAGATACACAAAAGTTTAGAACGACCACCTGGTCGTCCAATTGTATCTGCACATGGATTTTTTACTTATAATTTGTGTAGTTTATTACATGAGTATTTGTTGAAAGAAGTTATTATACTACCCTCATATATCAAAGATTCATTTGACTTTCTTTATAAGATTCAAGATATTTGTTGGGTAGAAGGCATGTATTTCATTACCATAGACGTAGTGAGTCTTTACACAAATATTGCTCATAATTTTGGTTTAGAAGCAATATTGTTTTTTATGGGTGATAGTCCAAAAACACATTATATATTAGAACTTGTTGAATTTTGTTTAACCCATAATATTTTTGAATTTAATGGTGTTTTGTATAAGCAATTGATGGGAACAGCAATGGGGGCTGCATTTGCCCCTGCTTATGCAAATTTATTTATGTTTTTTTTTGAAAACAAATTTATATATAGACATCAGTTTTTTAGAAAACATGTAATTAGTTATTATAGATTTATTGATGACTTAATATTTATTTGTGATGGTGGTTATGATTTGTCTACTCAATTTATTGATGAATTAAATAATAATAATTTAGGTATAAAATTTGATGATATACAAAAAGGTTTACAAGTTAATTTTTTGGACATTGCCCTTACAGGGATTAATGGTAGAAAAATTCAAACTAATATACATAGAAAATTTAATCAGATTAACTGGAAAATGTGTGGTAGTAGTTGTCATCCTGCCCATACTTTAACAGCTATTCCATATGGTGAATTTATTAGAATCAAGAGATTAAGTACTGATAACAAATTAGCTTTTGAAGAAGCTTCTAAAGCAGCTGCTATGTTTATTGAAAGGGGGTACAATAAATCCCATGTTATGAATAGTCTTGATGAAATATTTGATAAAAAGAGTAAAGTAAAAAAATTGATAGATAAATATAGACATATTAATTATAATAATAATCAACTGGACAAGGAGAAATTATTTTTTGTAACTAAATATACTAATTTTTCCCATATTATTAATGATATAATGAAAAAGTACTGGGATTTTATAAAAAAAGAAATTAGTTCACTTAAGGATGTGGACTTGGTTATTTCTTACAAGAGAGGTAAAAATATTCAAGACTTTTTGGTACACAATGTGTATAAGGAACCAAGAAGAAATATGTTAACTAATATTAATGTGATAGGAACTTTCCCTTGTAACAATTGTTCAATTTGTAAATATATATAACTGCTGAGGTGAAAGAAATTAATGGAAAAAAAATTACTATTAGATCTAAATACTCATGTTCTAGTATGGGAATAATTTATATTATTTTTTGTTCATGTAAAAAATACTATATTGGTGAAACTAAGAGAGCTTTATCCGATAGAAAAAAGAACATGTTAGAGATGTTAGGAATAAGAAAATGAATAGTCCTATTGCAGAACATTTTAATAATGAACATCAGGGCAATATGGATTGCATGAAAGTTTCTATATTGGAACATGTGCCATTACAATTTAATAATGTTGGACTACAAAAAAATGTACTGAGACAAAAGGAATCTGTTTTGATTATGAAGTATAATACTTTGTTTCCACATGGATTGAATAAGGAATGTAACTGGCAGAGTTTCATTTGATCATTGTAGCTTTAAATGTTTTAAATTTGATAGAATTGATTAATTGTTTAATTGTATTATTTAATAGGTTCTTCTATATATACTGTGTTTTATCAGTCAACATTTTTTACTCTGTAAAGGCTGTGGCCGAGGCACTAGAGAAGTTGGATTGTGCTTATTAAATTTTTATGAAAGTAGAGCTGTTACTCACTGATTCTTTCCAGGTCATTGTTCAGTTATTTGTTCTTTCAGTAGTCATATATTTAAGTGTATTTTTGAGTTTAGGTTATGTCCCAGCTGTTTGTTTGTTTGTTTGTCTTTCGGCTTTTCCCAGTTAGGGGTCGCCACAGCTGAACTCCAGTCTGCTAATGATTGGCAGTAGATTTTATGGTACCGAGTTGCCAGGTCGACAGCCAACCTTCAACGAAGGCACTCCCATTCACGCATGTCTTTCGGAACGCCACTTGAGCTGTACTTTTTTAATTTTTGGATTTACTCTTATGTAATTTGCTAAAGGTTCCATAATTAAAGGCTGTAAAAATGTGAAAGCAACCACCACGAATCTGTCAACAAGGCACAAATTACAGCAACTCCCAAGTAAAGACCATTGGCAATCGTTCAAAAACAGCAAGAACTTTTATTCAATAACATGAAATGAGCGCTTTCGCATAGCCAAGCTATGCTTCTTCAGATATCAATTCAAAATGAAATCTGTGATGCTTATATACAACTTTTTGGCGGGCTCATTAGGCATACAAATACTATTAATCAATTATAAATTAGTAGTCATAGAGACAAAAAACAAAAAACAATCTAGAAAACAGTTTAAAAAACAGTTTAAAAAACAGTTTAAAATGCATTACCTAAAACTGTTCATATGAATTATGCACATAGCAATGCAATAATAAATCGTAGTCATCTTTCAAGTCAAACAGCAATATTTGTCTAAAAACAGCTCCAAAAGATTCTAAAACATTAGATTTATATTTTAGGTCAGTATTAGGCTAACCTTCATTTTCGTCAAGCATATCAGCCATTGCAGTATTCAGCATAATGAAACCAGATGAAACAACTCATTACTCACTAACGTGAATTTATCATTAATGAACGTGAAAAATGCTGAAAATCTATGACCAAGCGTACGGCATAATAATGGAGCTTACTTTACATCAGTAGAACATTTCACGATCCAAAACCATGTGTATGTTTACAAACCATTTCTACTTTGTGTATAAAGCACATCCAAAAGCGTTCGTAGCTATACAGAGAATCACGTGCTTCTAAAAAATGACTTGAAGAAGACAAGGCTTCTTCTGGGTCCTAATGCCTAAAGCATGCATATCTTTACAAGCATTAAACTGTTGTGTTCCATAATTAAAGTGAATAGTAGTAGCGAAAGGGGACAGCCTTGTTTTGTACCCCTAGTAATGGTGATTGTGAAATATAAGAACCTATTTTTATGTAAACCAAAGATTTTTCATACAAGTTTTTTATAAGTTGTTGGAAGTCAATTGGAAAGTTACATTCCTGCAATACTAATGAGAGGTAGTCCCAATTAACCATGTCAAATGCACTATTAATGCCTAAGCTTACTAATGTCAAGTGGACTTTTATATTATTATTATTATTATTATTATTATTATTATTATTATTATTATTATTATTATTATTATCAATTATGGTTAAAAATTTATTATCATAAGTATTCCTATTTATTATAAAAAACAGTTTGATCTTTATTGATTAAATATGGAAGAAATTGTTAAAATCTGTTTGCTATAGTGGACATGAATAACTTATAATCAACATTTAACAATGATATAGGTATATAAGATATACATTCTGCTGGATCTTTGTCAGATTTTAAGATTGGGGAAATACGTGTATACTTCCATTAAGGGGGAACTATCATTAAATCTTTAGCTAATTGAAAAGTATGAAGCAAAATATTTAGTGCATTTTTAGGCATTCATTTATATATATATCGGAGGGTGGGGAATCAGAGACGTCAGCACGTCAAGTTTAAAAAGAGTGCTTCTACATTGCTTATTTCCTCGGGTGAGGAAAGCTGCAATGAAACCGACGTGAGCGGTGATTTTCCTGAGCTGCCACAACCGGAAAGACCAGCAGAACATTTGCAAACCTTTCAGAATCAGGAAAGACAGCAGCAGCCACAACAGCAGTTCCGCCAGGAACAGAAACGCACCAGGAACTTTGGGTCTAATACCGGCGAGACAGGGAGAAGTTATAAAGTGGACTTTAAGCAGGGACAAAACAATGGACACTATTTCAATAAAAGATTTAGACAGTGAGTTATGTACTGCACCAGATTTAATGGTTAATTTATCTTGTAGTTTAACGCAGGAACAGGTTTCTGTGTTAAATTTAGGGCTCAAGTTTGTGCCCACAGTATTACCTAGAGGACATGTGGTAAGGCAAGAAATGTTTAGATTTTTAAGAAAGATATACCTAAAGAATAATTTTTCTAGGATTTCAGGTATTGGTACTGAAACGAGAAATGATTCTTTGGTTAATGAATCTGACAACATTTTTTTCTCTTGTACTGAAGATGCTGGGGAGATGCATGATAATGATATGGAAGAAAATATGTTTAGGAATGCACACTGTGAGATTTATATGTCTTTTATACCAACATTTAATAAGTTTATGCCACCTTTTGAGAACCCTCATATTTCACAGTTTGGGTCTATGATAGGTTTTGCAGGTGGGAATGTTTGTGATTGTGCTTCATTGGATAGACATAGAATAACATATAACCTAACCCTTAAGGAGTGACAAGCATTAAAAATCTTAGAAAAAAGGAGGGATATAGTAATAAAACCCTCTGATAAAGGGAATAAGATTGTGATTATGAATGCACTTCAATATTATAAAATGTGTAAAGAACATTTAGATAATGTTGATGTATATGAAAAATGTGGTGAAAGCAAATACAAGCAAGCAGTAGTTGAGTATGAAAAAATGCTAGATAATAGTGTTAGGATGGGTTATTTTACTGAAAAGGATGTTAAGGATAGGCTTTTTAACTGTAACAGTGAAATAGCTGTCTTTTTTTGTTTACCGAAAATACATAAGAGTATGGAGGAGCCACCTGGTAGACCCATCAGTTCTGCTTACAAGTATATTTTGCATAATATAGGTTTAGTATTACATAAAATATTGTTGCCCCATGTCTTGGCATCCCCAGCATATATTCAGGACAGCTTAGATTTATTGCATAGAATCTCCCCGTTGGTATGGAATAAGGATAAGTATTGGCTGGTACTCGATGTGAAGAGTTTGTACACCTCCATTAAGCACAAAGATGGTTTGGAAGCCATCAGACATTTTATGGAGGATAGTCCTTTTTCTAATTTTGTAGTTAACATGGTAAGTTTTTGTTTGAAAAACAATTATTTTTATTTTAATAATGAGTTGTATAGACAGAGACAAGGAACGGCAATGGGGGCAACATTTGTCCCCATGTATGCCAACCTTTTTATGTCTTTTTTTGAGACACAATTTTTATTTAAGTTGGGTTTTATGGAAAAATATGTTGATTTTTACTTTTGATACATAGATGATTTGATATTTGTGTGTGGTGGAGGTTTGAATGAAGTAGATGAGTTTATACTGGAGTTGCACAAAAACCCATTTGGCTTGTCATTTGATGGACTACAGAAAGGGAATAAAGTGACATACTTAGATCTAATTTTGGAAGGAAACATTGATGGAAGTGTCTCTTCCAGTATACATATGAAGTTTGTGGATGGCAATCAATATTTACATGCTTCTAGTTGCCATCCTCCCCATGTATTGAAGGCTTTGCCCTATGGGGAACTAGTTCGTATTTCCAGATTATGTAGTAATAAAAATTTGATGAGGAAGGAAATGGAACAGTTCTTGAGACGGGATTATGACCCTGATATTTTAAAGGAAGCCCCAACCAGAGTATGGGTATGGGGTGCATAAGAATAAAGATGGAAGGAATAACAGCTATAGTTATGGAGTGAAAAGTAGTGATTGGGTACCTGGCCATAGAGAGGTAAATAGTTATGTGACAAACACAATTTATTATGTATCTGTATATAATATCAAAAATGAGGAAGTAAGAGCATTGATAGAATATTATTGGAAATATTTGCTGGAAGAGAGATTTCTGGCGGAGATTTTGCCTGGAAAACCTCTTTTTTCCTGTAAGAGGGGAAGAAATTTAAAGGATATAGTAGTGCATGGTAGGTTTTGGTTGCCAGCTACTGGTATACCAAATACATTAGTGGTTAAGGGAACATCATGTTGTAACAGATGCAGTGTTTGTGTAAATATTGTGAGGACTTTTAACAATATAAATGGGGTTAAGTTTGAACCCAGAGATGTTTATTCATGTAGAAGTAAAGGGGTGGTCTATGCATTGAGATGTCCATGTACCTTGTATTATATAGGGGAAACTAAAAGGGAATTTCGTGTCAGATTCATGGAACACATAAGAGATATTAGGAGTATGAGGGAAGATAAAATAATTGCTTCACATTTTAAAGCGTTACATAGTAGTTATACTACTTTGTTACAAGGCACAATTCTAGAAGCTGTAGAATGTTTCTGTGATGATGAAAATGTATTGAAGCATAAATTGTGGTATAAAGAGAGTATTTTAATTTTGAAATATAAAACACTAGTGCCTAATGGTTTAAATAATGATCTAAATTAGAAATGTTTGCTTTAAAGGATAAGTGGTTATTTAATTGGTTAATGACTGATGTTAATTGTGTAAGTTATAAAAATGTGTGCAATTGTTTGTTACTGTTTGATATTCCTTGAATGTGGTGACACCGAAGCTCTAAAAACTAAAAATTTTGGTACTTGCCTTGCTGTTTATTTGTTTGCCACAATTGGTGGTTTTTCTGGGTCAGAGTTGTTTTATTATTAGAGGAAGAAGGAGATGTAGTTGTTTATTAATTTATATAGCTCTGATATTACCCCATCATTGCCTGGGGCTTTAAGTTTTAATTTATATTTTTTTTTTGTAAGTTCAGTCATAGCTATGGGATTATTAATTGTTTTCAAATGCTGCACTGTTAGTCTCTTTTTAGTGTATGTGTTAATGAATATTTTTATTGCTTCTTACGAGTCCATTACTCGATTAATCTGTTTAATTTTTATATAATATCCTCTGAACTCTTTAGGTATATCTTCTATTGCACTGACTTTTTCTTTTTGTTCTCACTATATGTTTCCTTAATATAATTTGATTTTATTATCATTTTGGTTCTAGAAGCTACTCTAGATAAGTTTTTTGGATTTATTGAATAGTTTGTTAATTTAATCTTTTCCATGTTTATTTTGACTTTATGATTTAAAGATTCTAGATATTTATTTTGTAATTCATTTATTTTTTCAGTGAGATTTTTTTATTATTTTGATGTTCTAGTTTTAATTTATCCCATTGTTTTCTTTTTGATGGAAACCAATTTATGATTCTTCTGTATAGATAGGATTTTTGAGTGTCCCATATATAAGCTTCTGTATGTCCTTTGTGTTACTGAATTCTAAATAAATTTGTATCTCTTTGTCAAAAAAAACTCTTTAAAATCCTTCATATTTGTGATATATGCTGGGATTCTTTTAATATGAGTGATATTGTATTTCAGAAAAAGGTCATGTTATGGCATTATGATCTGAAATTGGGCATGAAGTTATTTTAACTTTATCTAAATATGCAACTAAATCATTTGAGACAAAATCTCTATCAGTTATGGATTGTGTACCATGTGTGTTTCAGAAATGAGTAAAGTGAAGAGAATCCTTAACTAAAAAATCTTTAAAGTCTTTAATATTAAGTATATGATGAAGTTTAATAATGCTTTAGCAGTAGCAGGTATTTTACATTTTCCCTTGGTATTAGCATCTTTTTCATATACTATACAATTAAAGTCCCTGGCTATAATAAGACTACCTTTGGAGTATTGAAAAATCTGGTCTAATTGGGCTTTAGCTGTTTTTACACCTAAAGCAGGAATCCAATATAAAATCACTAAGGAATATATTTTCCTACTGATTAAAATATTAACCAAGCAAAACATACCTTTATCGTCATTATAAGTACTTAAAATATGTGGTATGGGTAATCAATTTTTCCACAGAATAGATACCGTTTTTCTTTTTTGATTAAATTGAGAACTAGCTATTACTGTATATTGCTTATTTTTAAACCTGTCTATATCTTTTGCTACATGATGTGTTTCATGAACAAATATAATCTGAGGTGATAAGACCTTTAAATATTTATAGACCTGACCTCTTCTGCAGCCATTATTTAAGCCATTTATATGTTAATTGATAAGCACTTTAAACTCATAATCTTTTATAGTCTATTATTTTATATACATTTTTCTGTAATGTGTAGTAAATGATCATATAGAAACCACTAAAGTGTCTTGTGTAAGTTATTAATAATATAATACATTTTGTTATCTTAGTGATACATAAAAGAGATTTATTTATAGACACCAAATAAAAAGATACAAGTCAAAAATTATATAGCATAATGAGATTCTAACCATCTAACCCCACATGGAGTAAATAACTCCAGACTTAGATAATAATTCCATCCAAGTTGTGCTATCCAGTTAAGAAGCAGGATTGATTCATCTCTACCATTCAATATATATGTTTTATATTAAAATATAATAGAGGAAAATGTTTAAAAACATTACAAATATGTTTAATTAACTCTCTTGTTAAATTTTCACTGTCAGAATTGAACAAAGTAATATAGAACATCTATTAAATACATCTACAGCATGTGTCTATGTGAAAATGATTATTAATATTATGTTGTTGTCTCTGAAGATTATATTCAATAATAAAGTAAAACAATATATAACTGGTAAATAAATATTTTAAATCTAAAAGACTTTAAGATGTTATAAAACAAATAAAACTTATTAACTTTAGTAAATCATATATAAAATAAAATTTACACAAATAGGATTTAAATATATAGCTTGTTAGGCATCTTGAAGATATTTCTTGCTATTATACTGAATTTTAAGATAATCTGGGATCTGTACATTAATCATTACTTGCAAATACTTTGGTTCTTTCATCTGTTTGTTATACTATTTGCCTGTGTATCATTTGTTCCATCATTGTACATATCAATTCATTTTCTGCTTGACAACATTAATAGTGTACATTACACCCTAGAAAATTTGTCGACATTTTTCCATGACATCAATGTACTAGTTGATGGTAATTATAGAGTCTTATATGTTTAATATAACATCCCCCATATGACTTCATGGCTTGTTTTAGCATATAAGAAGTGCATTTGTTAGTAATTCGACAACATATCTTAAAAAGATTTTTAACTCCAAAATATTTGTACAATATGATATGATCACTAAAATCATAAGCATTATATTAAAGTTATACAGTAAATGGCAACTTCATTATAAGTGCATGTGAACTTGAATACTCTTCTTTACTGTAGTTCATGAGACTGTACTTTATTCTTCTTTAATTTGTAATTTTACTGAGCTTACATATACATTCAGTTAAATTAGTTTGCCCAGGTTAATATTTTGTAATCCACTTCACATATATACTAAAAGGTTAATAGATTTCTTGTGGATAGTTCCTATGTAGGTAGCTGTTTGCTGAAGACATATTTTCCATTAATAAGTCTGACCATCTGATTGTTAATTATATGTTTTCATTTTATGTATGACACTGTATATATAAAAAATGTAGGTTCCCTGTTAGTTACATTCCATTTATTTCTTTATCTACTGTACCCAACATTGTCTCACTAGCTCATTTGTTCTCTGTTTATTACTATGCTTCCTCAATGAGTCTTTATTTAATGTACATATTCATTTTCAGACTACATGTTTTTGCTAAATGATTTTTCATATGTCTTTTCTGAACGTTTGTACTTATTTTGTTCAGAATAATTGGAAAGATGATTTATAATACTATTGATCAGACAAATCGTACCAAGCTGCATTTATGTTTGTTATTGTAGACTACAAAAAGAATAATTGTCAATTCAAGCTATTTTCTTTAAATTAGGTATAAAAGTGAGACTTGTTAAAGGGTACCTTTTTATATGTTTTGAAGGTGTTTGACATTAAATTTCACAAAAGCTATACCAAGTTTCCAAACTTTCAACATCTTGAGGTTAAAAAACCTCAACAAATATATATGTATAATATTGTTATAAAAATCCAAAACTGAGAACCATCACAAACATTGTTTTTATAAATCCAGAAGGTCAACAAACTAGTAGCCTCAATAGCAGCATATCTCTCAATCGTTTATAAATTAATGGAAAATCAAAATCCAAGGTATTGTTTTTATAAACTCAAAGAGCTTATAGTAAAACAGGGAATATATTAGCATAAATTCTCTGAGAGATATATAATCTAAAACTCATGTGTCATCTATTGTTCTCTGACCCTGACCACAATCTTAATGATTGTCTACTAATTCAGCATACAACCATTGGCTTATAATATTTAAATTCAAATTATAAAGTAAAATCTGAAAGTTATAGAAAACTTGCATATTTCTGTGCTGTCTCTGTGCTGTGGATGTCTGTATCACAATTCTACAAATTGGAAGTCTTTTCTACACATTGTGACCCAAATTATTCTGCCTCTGAATTAACCTTTTACAGCTTTAAAGCTGACATGTTTCCATCTTTTAAAGATGGCCATTACCTCCTTTATACTTGTTAATCAGCCTTTTAGGCTAGGTATTAACTAGGACTTCAGTACTCTATAACCTTTTTTTATATATGCTTTATAATCTTTAGCCACTTACCCATGTCCAATTTATATTCTAGTTGTACTTTATCTGGTTTCATTTGTTGAGTATGAAACCTGTTGCTTAACATGCTGACAAGCAATTAACAAAACAGATGCAGCTAATCATATGGGCATTAACATTATTGTGTTTGTATATGTGCAGACAACAGAAACATCAAGCTTTTCTTTACAAGATAAATATTTTTTGAAGTTCACTTACATATAAATTATTTAAACATTTGCCTTTTACTACATTTTTTTCAAAATAGTTCATACCCTTTCTCTAGCTATACACTGAATTGCCCTTTTAAAACAAATTCCACGGTGTTGTACAAGTGATATTTTACATTTCCCGGTGGAATGTTTATACCAGGGTGTCATTTAAGAATTATTTTCCATTGAGATATGTATAGCAGTTTGAGTCCTTTGATTAACATAATGTTCAGAACTGTTTAAATTTATTATTAGTTTATCATCAGCCTCTTAATATTAGTACTAGTTTGTCAGATAACTACAACCTCTTGTAAATTAAGCAATGTCCAAGCTAAAAGGCTGTAAACACTATCATTACTGCTTAAACAATGTATATGTGAAAGTTAACTAAGCTCAGATTAATAGTCCTGCTTGTTAATTAAATGTTAAGTAAGTCAAATAAAAACATTTTATTATATTTATAGGTAATATGCAATTTATTCCACTCAGTCTTAGCATTTGAATAATGAATCAGTCATTTGTTATTGTTAAAATGCTTATCTAAATATAAACGAGCAAACTGTAGTGTTTCCTGTCCTCTGGTCACACCCCTTACTATTCGCAACCAAGGAAATGTTCGCATAACTGTATGATTGCTAATCTTTCCAATGAAGGCAGAAAGGAGAGAGAAGATAAAATGGGTTGAGCTGACACAAGAAGTTTTCACCAGTTTTAAATCTGCTCGTGCCTTAGGCTGCAATTATCCAGATGTTCACTAAACTGCCAAACCAATGATGTAAATATCTTATGGTCTACAATTACCTTCTAGCCAGCAAATGCATCCTTAACAAAAAATAATACAAATCATCAATATCATTTCACCTCAATAATAAAGACATTAGCAAAATACATAAAGCAATCCAACTCTTCTCCTGCTCGACTCAATCCTATTTACAGGTGAAATAGATCCCAAATCAGCCTAGAATGGAACCAAGCAAGAAACAAATGTCTCTCTAACATATCAAGAGCCCAAAACCATCCATACAGCCAGCAAACCCACTAATTCATAGCTGCACACCCGCACAAATAGTTACCGACTGAAGATATAACAACCATCCATGGTCAAACCCCTCTCCCACTCAAACAGCAAAATCACCATAATTATCCACTGTTTCAGCAGACAGAGTTAAACATTCATAGCATAAGATCCTACCCTAGCCATTAATATCTCCCAGGAACCCAAGCAACAGTACTTCCTGAATAACTAACTTTACAAATATCTAATCTCACAATCTGAACTTCTGTAACACTAATAGCACATTTCTAAGCAGCCATGACCATTATAGAAGCCACGTGCATACAATAAAGCCCAGTAGTTGAATTATATCAATTAAAGTATGCTGTGTTATGTTACAAAAATTAATTCTGAGGGAATATAGAATGCAGGGTGCAGTCAAATAATTTAACATGACTATATTTTTGAAGGCACTGTGTTATAATACATATACCCGGCTTTATATAATTCTTACCAAATAGCAAAAGACCCTGCATTATCTTTTGAAAATTATATTTTAGATCTCTATTGGAGAGAAAAAAACATATTATTTACTAAACTGTTTGACAGTGTATCTTAGCCATCAGCACTCTAAACCTATGTTAAGTGTCATTTTAATACTATAACATTTAATAAAACTATATAAGGCAAACTAATTAAATAATATTAAGATTATATAGCTACCTCAAAGTTGCAGTGATATAGTTCTCTTCTGAAGATTTGGTATATCATGTTGATATAATGTAATAAGAGGAAAAAAACAAAAAAAAGGTATTTAAACATAATATGAAACTACTTGTAGATTTATAATAATAATTTAGATTGTTAAGCAGTCATTTCTCTTTTAATTTCTTATTCTTCTTTTCCTGTGTTTTCCAGCCATTTCTCTCATCCAATCATTTCAAGGAACTGTTGCTCCAATTCATTTCTTCAGGTTGCTCTATTACTTTTTTAATTTTTAAGAAAGAAAGTACAGAGTCTATATCTTCAAAAGTTCTTGTTTCATCAGGAAGAAATATTTTTAGTCTAACTGGAAAGAGTAAGTGAACTTTAATCTGCTTTTTCTTTATTTCCTTAATGATGGGCAAAGATTCTTTTCTTTTGGAAATAACTGAAGTTGAATAATCATTATCAAACCTAATTATTTTCTCAACTAATTTGATGGGAAATTTTGATCATGCTGTTTTGAGAAGCAGTTCTTTGTCAAGTGATGAAAAAAAATCTTACAATAACAGAGCTTGGTGTAGAACTTTTATCAGAAAGAGTCACTGTGAGAGCTCTATGTGCTCTCTCAATACCATGTGACATTGTTTCACTCAAATCAAGTATGTTAGGAAACCAGGAAGTTAAAAAGTTTAATATGTTCCCTTCAATTTTCTCTGAGAGTCCAAAGGTCCGGATATTATTTCTTAGAGATCTGTTCTTCAGATCATCTAATTTACTCAACAGGAGGGCATTTTGTTTTAATAAGAATTCTGTGTTATTTTCATCTTCCAATAATCTTTTTTTCCATATCATTTAAAGATTCTTCCATTCCAGAAGTTTGAAGTTTTTGTTGACTACGTATACCTTGAAATATTTCCATCTGCTTTGTACATCTGACCATGAAATTTTCTATCTTACTGTCCATTTTATCCATTTTTAAAGATAACTTCTGTATGGTAGTTAAAACCATAGGTTCATAGGTTGGTACTAGGCTATCAGCCCTAGGGCCTATCCAAGCCTAGCCATAACAATTCCCTGGCCATTTGAAGCTCCTTCTTGGATGTAGTGTCATAAGAGTTAGTTTTACTGTGACTCATCTTGCTTGAATGTGATAAGATATTTCAAGTAGTTTTTTGACAGAAAAATGCCAGTATTTCTAAAAACTTTTATTTGTTATTGAAGAGAATAATTGAAATGATTAACTTTTTATAAGGAAAACAAAAAATAATAACGCAAAAATAAAATTTCCTGTCAGAAATATGTCAAGAACAGCAGAGCTGAAGAATTCTGCTTCTAGCTCTTCAGCATCTTCTATTGAGAGAATTCTGAACATCTGCAAGTTACAATATGGTATCATGTATAATATGGTGTGACACAACGTCATTGTTAATAAATGTGGATATGCCTCCACAACTTCCCAGGAACATAAAAGCATGTAGCTCCTGAACCCTGGCACCAAGGGTGCCCAATCTTTGCAATGAAATCAAACAGCCAATACAACAAAAATATATATGTCTTTGAGGTAAAGGATGGTCTCAAGCACAGTCAGTTACTGTTCATAATTCTGTCACTGAGCGGTGCTAGATTGATATTTTTCAGATTAAGTTGTGCTAATTGGATAAGCCCTCAAGTTGAACATAGCCTAAAAAGGCATTATGGGGCAGCAAAGGCTTTAAAAAACACATGAAAGCCATGAGATGAGAAATGCAATCCATATCTGGCAAAGGAGGAAGGTCTATTGAGTGCTTTATTCCAGGCAGACACAAAATGGATTCTTCTAGAATGATATCTGTTAACTAGCCAATCACCAAATCATTTACCTTATCTTTGCAATTCAGAGATGATGACATGAGAAAGAGCTCAGTAGTATGAGTATCATTCTATATCATTCACCCCTACACAGGCAACCATGAGGTCATACTCATCTTTGGAAAGATCAAGGGTTCTGTGGGCCCTTGTGACATCCATAATCCTGTGGGCTCTTGTAACATCCTAACACCAGAGGCACCTCACTACAGTCCTCTCCTTGTTCATTCTGGTGAGTGTAGTGTGCTTATGTACTTAACTGTAGAATCTTCAATAACATGGACCTTGTGACTCCTTGCAGGCTAGTGGAACTTATGAATGCAGTCTTACACATGTAGTGAATTAATAGTAGTAGACAAAGAGATATGCTGAGACCCTATGTGGCAGAGGTTTGCTATGTGGGGGGCTGGAATGCTTAAGCAGAGATTGTCTAACCATATCAGCATATGTAGGTGAAAGTTATGCTAATCTTTACTGATGTTAGATGTTGAGGAGAGATGCACATCCTGTCTAAGAGGACATCTCTGTCAAATGGAATTTGCATGATCAAAAAAATATATACACTAACAGTAAATATGAAGCAGCTACTACACTGCCTCAAAGTTCCTAGAGTTATGTAGGTGCTGTTGTAGCCCAGAGAATATGCTGCAACCACAGACTAATCCATGCATTGCTGCTGTGGTCTGTGAAAGAATTTCACTACAGTCTTAAGGAAAAGAACCTTTTTTGGTCTTTTTTCAAAATGTAGAACTTCTATTAGCTACTCCTCTGGCAAGTACAAGGGGACCCCCTTAAGGTATTTGGACTCAGTATGGAGTCCTGTTGCATCCAATCAGTTCAACTGACATTACTCTGTGTACTTGTTTTAATAATTGAAACTACCATCCTTCAACAAAATTCTCAGTTTCAACTTTAGATAAGTAAATGAGTTTCTAAATATGTGTGCTTCTTCTAGGCTGTTGAGGGAAGTGTAACATTCATTAGTATCATTGATCTAGCTAAAGAGAAATTGTCAGACCATAAACCCTTAAAAAACATAATTATATCTTCCCAAAATACATTTAATTTTTCACAATCCATAACCATGTATGTCCTATCAGGTTTTACATCTCAGCTACATCTTGAATAAACTGAAGAAGTCATTTTACCAACTGTAGAGATTTTATAGGGAGTAAGTAATATTCTATGTATATATTGCCACAAAAAACTTGCCAATATAAACTTGAAGAAAGTTTGATTAACTGAGTAAAGTATGAATATTTTATTCTTATTGTCTATTGAGTCACTCAACCCACTACTATATTATTTATAATTAACTTATATAACTTGGACAAGCTTCCTTGGTATGTCAATTTATCTTTAATGATAGTATTCATAAATTCTCATAATGGTGGAAAAGTGTTTTGTTCCTCTTCACTCACATTATCTACAAATTCATTTAATTTCTTACTGATGGATAACATTAACTGGATAACAGATGTATTCAGCTTATAATCTTTCATTAAATATTCTGTCAACTTAGCTTTTCCTTTTTCAAAGCAATCAGACCATAATATTAATCCATTTCTTTTTAGTAAATTAATTTTAATATCATTCTAAGTTTCCCTAAATCTAGTGGTGTATGCAATTGTAAAGAACAACATTTTTCATTTTGATATTAATGGACTTTTAAAAGCATATTTTTTTAACTATTTTATGAATTGATTTCATATATGCAGAATCTAAGCTAAAAGGCTGTACACGGCATCATTACTGCTTAAACAATGTAAATGTGAAAGTTAGCTAAGCTCAAATTAATAGTCTTGCTTGTTAATTGAATGTTAAGTAAGTCAAACAAAAAATGTATTATATTTATATGTAATACACATTTTATTCCACTCAGTCCTAGCATTTGATAAATGAATCGGTCATTTGTTATTGTTAAAATGCTTATCTAAATATAACCAAGCAATTTATAAGAAAAGATAAATTGGTAATATGTGACACAAAAGTCAAAACATTTTTACACACAGGATGACTTTTTAACAAAATATCATTATTATCTACTTGATACTGTGACAACGAATGAAAAAAAAAATAAAACTCTGCCATACAATTTGTATCATGAAGTGAGGAAATATTTGTTAAAACTTGTGGGACTGAAATACCTCGATGAAACAGCTAGACTATATCATAAGATGTTGAATAATTGCAAAGAAAGAGGAAAATTAACATTATTGATTTTCTGACGAATGAAAAATAACTTTTCTGTACTGCTGTTTTTCAAAAACAGCCTTCACATCCTCTAGATGTTCCTAGTAAATAAATAAAATATATAAAAAATGTGTATATTTTAGTGCAGTATGCCCTACTTAGATCTTGCAGTAGTTTTGCAAGTTAAATCACAATTATACATTATTGCTTGCTAGAAGAACATGTTTTGGGGCTGTTAATATAATGTAATATATTAGATGATTAAAAAAATATACCAGAGAAGTTAATAGTATTGCTGTGTTGAGTAATACAATATAATATATTCTAATATATAAAATAGACATTTTATATATTAGGAAACCTTAACTGTGTTTGTTCAAATACATTTAGTAAAAGAAAAATGCAAGTATATTAATACTGCATGTGATCCTTCAATCTACCATTAAACTAACAGGTTTTAGTACACTTTCATAGCCATTGAGGGAGTACACTATTATTTGGTATTAAAGTACTCATGCCAACACTTACATTAAAACATTAGTAATCACACTTATTTTGCACCTATTTGTAGTATCCTTCTACAAGTATATGAGAAACCATAATCATATATATTGTTATAGCACTTTCTTAAATCAAAATTAATATGATTGGAAAACAAAGTCAGTATTTTTCATGGTTTGTACAGTTTAATTAAGGTAATTTTACTTATCTGCCACTTATTCAAATCAGAGACAGTCTTTGTAGCTAATAATAATGTTCATTTAGTTTTACTAAATAATGAAATCTCATTAAACTAGAGTAATGTTTTAAAACTGCAAAATGGGATCCACAAAAATTACTTTCTTGACACAAACTGACAGAAATGACTTACACTTATTTGTCCTGCAAAGAAATGTTAGCACTTTGAGTGTAGAATTATTGAATGTTACAGCATCAATACTATTCCACAATATGACTTGGCATAAGGAAATTTGAGCTATGAAAGGCAAATTAGCTTAGCAGAAAGAAAGTAAGTACTCCTGTATGTTGCTGTTGTACAACTACCACTTCATAAATGTGATAGGTCTTATACAGCTGGAGTGGGAGGCCCCTCACCTGCAACATTGGGACTGATATCACCCCTGATTGAACTGTTATTTCTTCTTAACACTAACCTGCTTGGGCATTATTATTTGCTTAATTATCAGCCCAGTTGATCTGTTGTTTCCCACAATTATTAATCCCCTTGGCCATTACTACCTGCTTAACTATTTCCTGTAGAATAATATTAACTGTGTGTGTTACTAAAACTTAATAATAATATTTTCTGATGTTTATTAGAAAAGTCTTCTTTAAGCATGTGTAAGGGAGGATAGCTGTAACAATAATGAAGATGTACATTTGCTGGTATGTCTTCCTAATATATAAAGACAAGCATTTGGTAGTAAATAAGGTATTTCTTGTTCAGACCTCAAACTTTGAAGTTAGAAAAGAATGTATGATTTTGATAGAAAATAATAGGTATTAACTTTGCTTTTGCAGTAATGAAATCTCATACTTACTATATTTATTAAGAGGAGTATAGGGTACATCTCTCATATCAGGTGTGCTATTGCTGCAGATCCAAGCATAAATTATTTGATGCATTTTAAGTTTTCTTTTTTGCTAATATCAATTTGAATATCTGAAACTAATCCAATATCTCTTACATACCACTACATTACCCATTTTAAGACTTTTCATAAATAACCAAAAAACTAGAAGAAATAAAACTTACATCTAAGTAAACTTCAACGGCAAATGGAAAAAAAATAAAAGGAGGCCAAACTGACATTTAACTCTTTTGTTCTTTATTGGTCACTAGAACTTTATCAGAGTGATGAAGTTCTAGTGACCAATAAAGAATGAAAGTGCTAAATATCAGTTTGGCCTCCATTTGTTTTTCCATTTGCCTTTGAAGTTTACTTAGATATGTCTGTAAATGTTAGACAAACATTCAAGATGTAACAGTTCTCTTAAGTACACGTTGCAGTTGATGGTGAATTATCCAAATATCTTATTCAAAAAAATGTTATAGCATAGTATAAAATGGTTCAAGAAATGGTTCAGAGGCATAGTCTGTAAAATCTAGACAGAAAATATGAGCAGAAATTATCTCTATATTCAGGCAGCTTTCAAACTTCTGCCAGTGAATTCCACAAGTGCTTAGAAATGTAATTTTTCTGAGAAGGAGAAATGCAACACACATAAAAATTATAAATGTATTGAGTTACAACATGAAAATTAAAACTAATAATTTGCCTCTGAAATGATATTTCTGGTATATATGATATAATCTGATATACTTAAAATAAAACACTCTAAGAACTCTGAAATATTAACAGAAATTATAGATACAGTTTTGAATTGTTAATAGAAACTCTTGATGTAGATGTCCCACTATCTTTGTAGCAAATAGCGTAAGATTTGACTACCCTACTAGTTCATTAGTCTAAACAGATTTGCATTCAACCTACTGATTTAGGCTAAATGATTCTGCATTCTCTAATTACTGGTTTCCACAGAAAATCACTGCCAGTATAATTTCTCTTTGTGCACCAAAAGTAAAAGTTACTATGTGGACATTTGTCTTCTTCCATTTTCAGGAATTGGTATTACTATATATATATTATATATAAAAAACTATCTGTCTGTCTATCTATCTATAGCTCTATTTATAGCTGCAGGTCAAAGGAGTGAACATATATCAGCGAATGATTTTTACTGCTGTAAATAACAGTGAGCACTCATATGAGATAACTTTTTATTAAGAATTTTTTTATTAATTTAACATATTTACAATATATACACAGAAAGGAAGAAATTCAACATTACATACTGTTATATAATATTAGAAATACATTGAATCATCATGGTATCTTATACAATCAATACATTAACAGTATTGGTATTTCAATAGCAACATTTCACAGCTATCCCAACCCCTAAATATCTTAGTATGATTTATAGCTCTTATTCTGATCAAATATTTTTTAGTTTTACATAGTATTGCTGTTAAATATAAAAAAAATTCTTTGAATGCAGGAACTGAATTCAATTTCCAATTTTTTTGTAATAATTTTTCTAGCTACTGCCAGGAGACTGCAGAACAATTTTTGTAGCTTGGCTTTTGCAGATGAAGAAAGTGTAACATTGATTAGTATTATGGATCTAGTTAAAGAAAAATGATTAGACTATAACCCCTTAAAAAACATACTTATCTCTTCCCAATGTACATTTAATTTTTCACAATCCATAACCATGTGTGTCCTATCAGCTTTTACACTTTACTACATTTCAAACAAATGGAAGACGTCATTTTGCCAAATGTAGAGATTTTATAGGGAGTAAATAATATTCTATGTATATATTGCCACAAAAAAACTTTCCAGTATAAACTTGAGGAAAGTTTGATTAACTGAGTTAAGTATGAACATTGTATTCTTATTGTCTATTGAGTCACTCAGTCCACTACTGTCTTATTTATAATTAACTTATATAACTTGGACAAGCTTCCTTGGTAGGTCACTTTATCTTCAATGAAAGTATTCATATATTCTCATAATGGGGGAAGAGTGTTCACTTCCTCTTCACTCACATTATTTACAAATTAATTTCATTTCTTACTGATGGATAATATTAATTGGATATTACTGATGGATAATATTAATTGTATAACGGATCTATTCAGCTTATAATCTTTCATTAAATTTTCTGGCAACTTAGCTTTTCCTTTTTCAAAGCAATCAGACCATAATATTAATTCATTCCTTTTTAGTAAATACATTTTAATATTGTTCTGGGTTTCTTTAAATCTAGAGGTGTATGCAATGAGAAAGCACAAACATTTTCATTTTGATAATAATGGACTTTTAAAAGCATATTTTAACTATTTTTAAGAATTGAGTTCATATATGCAGAATCTAAGGACTGAAATTAATTTCCTTCTATGGTAAATTTTATTAGCCTGATGAGAGGATTGTTACATATTTCTAATTTAAACAACCAGAAAAAAAAAAAAAAAACAATCCACCAACCAGGATAAAATCCATGGACACAGCAGTGCACAACATCAGAAACTTAAATCGTATGGATGAACAAATCAGCCATCAGTTTAGTGCTTTTGATGGTTAGATGTATATGTATATGTTTTCTTGTTATTTGTAGAGCTTTTCTCCCCTGGCCTCCAATAAAAGTGAGCTCATATCAGCCCAGTGGACTACCCTAGTTAACAATCAAAACTAACTAAATAAATAAGTAGATAAATAAAAATAATATGCATTTTAAGGAGTTCCATAGTGTGACTTACTAACCTGAGCATTGTCATTCAAAGATTAAAAAAATCTCGATTTGTTCTTTAAGATAACTTTCCTCATATATACTGGGATTTTATAAATAATTTTAAATTTCCTTACATCCATTAATATATTAATACTTAGTGCATTATGATCAGATAAAGGACAAGGAATAGTTTTAAAATATTTTACTTTATTAAGTAAATCTGTAGAGGCATAAATTCAATGAATACTAGTTTTCATCCCATGTACATTAGAATAATGAATGAAGAATGATGACTTCTGCTTCTTTTACTATTAAATCAACTAAATTATTATTACTAGTCCATCTGTTTAGTGCTTTAGATGATGCCAGAATTTTAGCTTTCTTCTGTTCACTTGTATCTTCTATACTAGATATGCAGTTAAAATCCCCTGCTAAAATTAAACTACATTTCCAATGACTTTCTAGTAAGTTTAAGTGATATTTTGCCATTCTTGCATCTATTCCATTGATCCAGTAAAAATTAGCTAGTATATAGAGTTTTCCATTATATTTAATTATTACAAATGCATACATTCCTTTGGGATCATTAATGGATATCATGACCTTAGGCATTACAATAGATTTTCTCCATACAGCAGTTCCTCTCCCCTTTTTGTTAAAAGAAGGAGATGATAACATTTTGTTACCTAGGTTATTTAAATGCTGTATATCTTTATCTAGCAACTCAGTCTCTTGCAAAAATATAACATCTGCTCTATTTAATTTTAAATATCTCATTATTGATTTCCTTTTGTTGGCATTTTTTAATCTATTTACATTAAAAGATAATACATTAAAACTATCCATACTTTGTATTTAAAAGATTTCTTTTAAAAGATAATATGGCACATTTATCCACCATATTAATTTCATTCATTATATAAGACTATAATGCACTCCTTCAACACCATCTCAACATTCCATTTTTTTAATTCTTCCTTTCTAAAACTACTAAAACTCATAAATAAAACAAAAACATGTCTACAACTGTAATTGTATACATTACTAATAAAACACAACTTACCATGGTTAGCAATGTTCCTAGTTTGCCTATGAAATAAACAAACTACTATACTATTTCTCTACCTATCTACCAATACCTAAAAATTCATAAAAAATATCCAAAAGCTACCGTGACTTATCAATATTTAACACAATATTCTATACAAGTTAAAAATAATAAATTAATTTAATTACATATTTTGCCATTTAAAGCTATTCCCCATTATTACATAAAAGTTTAATAATCCTCTTCTATTAATCACAAATATTAAATAATCCAAAAGATAATGTACTATATACCTATTTGTGTAATGGTAGTATAAATTATCCATTAAATATCCATAAATTATTTCTCTTCGAGTCTGAGATTGGATGACTTGGTGAATTTAACTGAAAGAATTGAGTTGAAATGGATTTTGGTGCTCCAAGCTGATTGACATTTTGGGTTGAAGGAAGAAGTACCGCTGAAACCCCACCTTCGGTCATAACCCATTCCTAGATGAATGAATGGATGTGGTGTTACATTTAATGTCAGGTGACCGCATTTTATGAATGAATGTAGAGTAGGACTGAATGTATTATTTGTCCGGTGGTAAAGTCTTAATGGTTTTATTGGATATTTACTTGTTGATCATTTTTAAACTGGTATCATGTGATTATTTGTCAGCATTCAGAATGGATTGTTTGTAGTATTTAATTATGTTGAGCTATTTTCATTGTTACTGATCTGAAGCAGTGCCCTGGTTGGTGCAAAACCCTCATCTCTTCTTAATAAAAGTTTTTGGCTTTTTACTCGGCTCCATTCCCATCCTCTTCTATTTTTTTGCTGACTTTTTATTTGGAGGACGTTTATCCATATTTCAGTGGTTTCCTTTACAAAATTACAAAATTGCTTAATTAAAAGAATTCGTGTTAATATGAATTCTCTGAAGAAAATAATAGTCTGAAACTCAAAAGTATGCCATTAATTAGTAACTTCAATCTCCAGTGACTGTTAACAAACCATTTTAGGAGTAAGGGACCAAAAAATAAAGCAAATGCCTCAATATTTTTAAGTGTTATATTTTGGATGTAAAATGCTTCCTCCAACACCATTAACATATATTACAGCAAGTTTGAAACATTAGGCACAGGAACTATTTTACATCAAAGATATATAAAAATAATATAGTACTTAAAATAAATAAGTAAAACACCGCAATTTTACAGAGAGTCCATTCTCTAAACACAATAATGCCCTCCAGGGTGTGTGTTAATGTGCTATTAATGCCCTTCTGGGGATGTAGAGGCCCTCCACCTCTACATTAGCAGCATGTATTACATTTCAGCAAGTATAAAAACAGCAATTATATATTTAGCCATTAGAATTAGGACAAGTTATTAGTAATCTCATAAACTCCTATATAAATTTTATCTGAATAATGACTTTTCTGAGATTGTTATCAAAGAAAGTTGTTACTTCGTGAGACATTGTTAATTGATTTACATTTTCTAATTATGTTTGAAGAATTTATTTTGATTTAATGGATAGCTCAATCCATTTTAAAATTTATTAATCTGATAGAGAATATGATACATTATTTCCTATAAATGCTATCAGTTTCAGTTTCCTGTTTGAATAAAAACATAAAAGAACACATTTACATAAATTGTGTTGTCAAATTTAGTTAGAAAAAAGTAATAGTTGTAGTATTGCCTGATAGATAGTTCTTATGCTGATGGATTGAACCCATTGCTGTTTAAAGATTTTGCCAAAAATTCGGACTTTCTAAGTTGTGTGGCCTGATGTCTGGCAAGATGGCAGTGTAGTACTGCTGTTCTCTTGTCGTGGTTTTAGAATTTGAGAAAAAGAAGTAATTTTGTGGAGAGCAAATGAAGAAACAAACTTGGATTGTCAGTTTAATGAAATGAACTTCAAGCATTTCAAAGAAGCTTCACAAGGATAGAAATTAATTGTTTCATTCAGGAAATCAACTTCTGGAATCTGAAGTCAATGTGTACAACAAAGCAGCTATGAAACTACAGGAACATATAAATGATGTATTAAATGTCTCTTTATTTAAACAAAAATAATATAATTATTACAAACAGGCATCTAATTGTAACCTTTAAGAACAAATAATTAAACAGGAAAAACAAGTTATAGGATATGGAAATAGATAAAGAAGACAGAATACCAGAGTCTTCAGCAAACTAATGGTTATAAAAGATGGATAACATTGGGTCTTTATGAGAAAAGCTAAATGTGGGATATACTTCATATATATCAGAATAATTTCACAGTATAACTGATAGAATTAATAAAAGTGGTAAACTTACTTGCGACAAAAGGAGGTATGGCCAGCATAGCTAGCTGGAATTTTGTAAATAATTATATGTCATTTGTGAATATCAAACTAGTTTACACAAGATATTTGTGTTACAAATATATTAGAAATGTTTGTCATGCATATATCAAACTACTTTGTAAAAATGTTTGTATTGAAAAGGTATTTGTAAAGTACTTGTGCTTAAAATGTATCTACAGTGTGCCCTTCCAGAAGAGAACACAAATGTACATGCACTATTATAACTGTATAAATATATATGTTAACAGAGGAAACTGGAGGGTTAACGTCAGTCCAACAAACTTCAGAAAAATATTTGAAATTCAATCACTTTATAGGGTAGGCCATAATGAGGTTATCTCTCAGGCCAGAGACACAAATTCTGTACTAGGAAGCTTTCTGTATTGTCTTTGGGGTAAAATAATCACTACTCTGGAAGCATGAGGTATGCAATTGTTTTATGTCTTCAGGCACCTGCCAAAGATCTGAGCAAAAGCCCTTGTATGTGTATTTTTACAAGTAGGTGATCAGTCCTGCCAGCTACCAGCAATGGGAGTTTGCATGAGAACTAGAAGCCAGATGACCAGAAATTATGTCATTCTGCAAGCTATCCCAGCATTAATATTTCAGATATTATTTTGAGAAGTCTCTTAGTGAGACAGAGCATTCTGTATTCTGTCTTGGACCTGACAACAACAAGAAGAACCATTCACCACATCTGCCTTGCTCTATAAGTAAGTTACTAGGGGATAGTATAATTATCTTAGATTCAGTCAGGAATATAGTGAAGATTAGTTTAGATATTTTTCTTTATTTGTTTGAGCCTGTCCTGCAATGTTGTTTTAAATATTTTCTGCGATTCTGAACCCTGATGTCACTGTGAATATATGTTTAGTATTGCCTTGTTCATTTATTATTTATTATTAATATATTTAAACCTTTCAGTGTGGCTGACCTTTGCAGAAATATTTAAGTTTTGAGAGTACTTGCATTTTTATTTGGTGACACTGTGTGGGCCACTCCTAACACCCTTGCTTTTGGTCAAACTACCATTTGTATTAATATTAATTTTACTCAGTATATTTGGTACCCTTGGACGAGCCTTAAGGTAGCTGGCAGAAGGGTTCTGGTGACAGTGAAAACTACCTTATAGTCTGGGCAAGAAGGGGCATAGCTAGTAAACCTGTACCAGTCTTTCCCAGGTACATGTGTGTGTGTGTGTGTGTGTGTGTGTGTGTGTGTGTGTGTGTGTGTGTGTGTGTGTGTGTGTGTGTGTGTGTGTGTGTGCAAATCAAAATCTGTAACAGTGTGTGTGTCAGCTACTTGGGCAGGGACACGAAGCACTGGTTGGATAGAGACAGTGTTGAAAGGATTGGCTTGTAACTCTGGCTAAGGACTCAGCTCTATAGCTGTGCCAGTGGGGAGTCTTATTGGGTATCTGGAGAAAGGTAGAGGAATCCAGCCTCAAATGACTGACTGTAGTTTCTGTGTGCTCTTAATGGAAATTGCACTTGATGCAGAGAGCTGCATCTGTAAATACTATGTGTGTACCTTTTATCCTTCCAGGGAACATCCCCACATCTGCCAGTGGTGAGGATTGAGGCTCCTTGATTACTAGCCTAATGTTGGGTCATCACATTAGTAAATACCAGAAAAGATCTAAAATGTGTATCACCACATCTGCCTTGCTCTATAAGTAAGTTACTAGGGGATAGTATAATTATCTTAGATTCAGTCAGGAATATAGTGAAGATTAGTTTAGATATTTTTCTTTATTTGTTTGAGCCTGTCCTGCAATGTTGTTTTAAATATTTTCTGCGATTCTGAACCCTGATGTCACTGTGAATATATGTTTAGTATTGCCTTGTTCATTTATTATTTATTATTAATATATTTAAACCTTTCAGTGTGGCTGACCTTTGCAGAAATATTTAAGTTTTGAGAGTACTTGCATTTTTATTTGGTGACACTGTGTGGGCCACTCCTAACACCCTTGCTTTTGGTCAAACTACCATTTGTATTAATATTAATTTTACTCAGTATATTTGGTACCCTTGGACGAGCCTTAAGGTAGCTGGCAGAAGGGTTCTGGTGACAGTGAAAACTACCTTATAGTCTGGGCAAGAAGGGGCATAGCTAGTAAACCTGTACCAGTCTTTCCCAGGTACATGTGTGTGTGTGTGTGTGTGTGTGTGTGTGTGTGTGTGTGTGTGTGTGTGTGTGTGTGTGTGTGTGTGTGTGTGTGTGTGTGTGTGTGTGTGTGTGCGTGTGTGTGTGTGCAAATCAAAATCTGTAACAGTGTGTGTGTGTCAGCTACTTGGGCAGGGACACGAAGCACTGGTTGGATAGAGACAGTGTTGAAAGGATTGGCTTGTAACTCTGGCTAAGGACTCAGCTCTATAGCTGTGCCAGTGGGGAGTCTTATTGGGTATCTGGAGAAAGGTAGAGGAATCCAGCCTCAAATGACTGACTGTAGTTTCTGTGTGCTCTTAATGGAAATTGCACTTGATGCAGAGAGCTGCATCTGTAAATACTATGTGTGTACCTTTTATCCTTCCAGGGAACATCCCCACATCTGCCAGTGGTGAGGATTGAGGCTCCTTGATTACTAGCCTAATGTTGGGTCATCACATTAGTAAATACCAGAAAAGATCTAAAATGTGTATTACTGTGGGTGCACTCTTACCAAACAAAAAGAGTGACTTGTAAAAATAATAAAAGACATACAGAAATAGCAAGGAAACAATGACCTCAGAATAATTAAATTATTCTGAAAGGATGTTATACAAACCAGACAGAAAATATACTAAGTAAGATCTGAACTTTACAAAACAACATTCATACATCTTTTATTTAGACTGTAACATTAATAGACATTTGGAAAGAATCAAGATTTTTTTTAAGAATAAAGATAATTTCTTAAAAGAATAACTAAGATGAATCAACAAAAAGGCAAATTTTACCACAAATGAACACAAATAAATGAAAGGCATGTGTTGGAAATCAGTAGAAGAAGACATAGACAGGACCTGTACTCATAACTAGATTGAAGGAATAATCAAGATAAGCTACATAACTAAGAAATGGAACACATGGAAGTACAGGTGTTGTACTAATGCATTTTCTTTGGAATGCAATGTAATCTATGATAAAGGATTCAGACCAAGACATTAGCAGCTAGAAAAACATTTTCAAAGACCAAACAGGAACATTATAATATGCTAATAAAGAGAAAATAAAAAAAAAAGACACAGAGCAGAAAGACGACATTATATAGAGACAATGAAGGAAAACTTAATTCAAGTTATGGAATAATCTTTATTTAGAAGATTAGATGAAGGGATGAATTTTGCTGCACAGCACCACATTTAAGAAAATTAGAAAATAATGCATGATCCACAGTGATAAGTGAGGTACATTGGCAATGGGGCAACTAACACTAAAAGCCTCCCAAATAAACCCTAATTATTAAGAACTTTGAGAAAGTGATGATCCTGAATTATGGTCATGAATCAAGGGCAACAAAAAGAATTATGAGCACCAACTGGAAAATATTTATTCACTACCCAGAAATGGAAGAAAAAGTGGGGATCCAACCCACTTTTGCATACAAAATGTTAAAGAACATCAAGGAGAATTTGAAAAGACAGACAAAATATGATTGTGCTACTAGAAGGAAGATGGGAACTTACAACTTACATGTATGAACACTCTTAAGATATATCCACAAAAAGGGAGACTACTAATGTATTATACATGCATACTACCAACTGCCATATTAAAGGTTTCCATTTCTGTATTCTCAAAGAAGTTCTCACTAACCCCAGGGGTTTACCCTGGGAACTGCAACTTGAATCACATGACCTAGCATGGGAAATGGACCTAGATGCCACTAACCTATCCATGTTAAATGATTTGGTCTCCATAAGTAGTGTCCTGAAACTTAGAGCTGCCAAACAGTGGTAGCTTTAATAGATTGTGGCACTGTACTTTTAAAAATGTAACTATGTGACTTGTACTTCTTTAGAAGTGCTGATTAACTTTTATCATTAGTTTTGATAAAGGCATTTTTCTGGGAAAAAAGTGCTTAATTATTTTCCTTTTTGGAGTAATTACTACTCTTTGAGAGCCTTCCTATGGATTCTTAGCATAATCTTTTGGTTATATCAGAGGTAGAATAAGGGCAAAAGAGAAATATAATATGAATTTCAGCAATATATCTCTTAAAGTATAAAGATTTTTTAAAGTATAAAATGTTATTAATTTAAAGTACAGTGTATAACATATTTATAATAACATCAGAAGTGAATATTAAAACTATTATAGTTAAGAGAAATTCTAGTAGCTCCTCATTTACCTTAGCTATAAATTATTTTACGTTTAAAAAGGTTCTTACGTTAGTGGAGAATTTGATTATAAAATATATTACAGGGATGTATTAGGTTTCACTGATTGATAAGTATTATTTTAAATATGTTGTAAATGACACAGTACATAATATTGCTTATAAATCATTAAAAACAGTAGGCACATGAAATGTAATTGGGCATATTGGGTAAGGTAATAATGTGATTTTTTTTTCCATATAATCATTTTAAATATATACTACATGATGAATATTAACATGTTTATTAAGCAACAGAGCAGCTGGTTTGTAGATGTAATTATTATTTTATATGAACTGTTGAGAAAAAGTCATTTATAATGATGGATAGAAATTTAGATTGTGTATGAAATGATCCACTGGTTAAAATGCTATGTTCTTATGTAAATGTTAGACTATCAGTCTGCAGACTATTACAAGCCTGGCCAACAACCAGATGTCATAATCAAACTCTATCCTTATATTTGTGAGGTAAAGACCGTAACCATTATGTCAACCCTGCCTTCATTTGTATGGTCAGTATAATTTATAATACAAATATATTTGTTCCTGAAAGACCAAGTTTTAATTGAAGCAAAAGTACTGCTTTAGTTTTCTTATTTTGTTTTACAAAAGCCTGTCAAAGTCATCTTCAGCAACCTCTAATAAAACAGTTTTCCCTCTGAAGTTGTAGTAATATCATATTGTCTTCTCTAAAGTCAAAGCCACATCAAGACTTGCAGAATGCAAAAAAAAAAAAGCTACAAAGGTACATATTATACAATGGCATTATGCTCTGTTCAAAACCTTCTTGATTTGTAGTTTTCAACTTGTAAACATTTGTGTCAGTTAGAAATGTAAACTAAATAAAATAAAGGTACTTCATGCAATTTCCCACTTTATTGAAGCAGTAATATTACAAGAAGATTAATAATGTTAATTTAATTCTGGGGGAGTTTGTGTTTTGTACAAAAGGAAAATCATTGCGATCTGAAAATATTATATTAATATATAGAGTTAAAGTGATGTTTTTACAGTATTATGCAATGTAGTATTAAAGTATCCTTCCTTCCCAGTCTTCACCTTTTCAAAGGCAGAAGAGTATTCTTCAAATGTCAAACAAATAAATAAAAGTTGAAACAGAAAAGAATGCATTTAAATTAAAAGCTGATAGTATGATTAAAATATGTTGTGATATTTTTGTCTATTTTTACATCTACAAATACTTCTATCTGGATCTTGAGGTGGTTGATATGTAAAAGAGAGCCATGATATATGCTTGTACTTTAGAGAGGGGTCACATTACTTTTCTGCAATATATATACAATTAATAATTAAGACAATGAAATGTTACAAGGTAGGGGTGAAAGTGTATATTGTTTTATTAAACGTAGAGATGAAGCACAGAGCTCTTTTCTTACTTCTTAACCAAACTTCTAAAATATAGGCATTTATTTTTAATGTGTAATCTGTAGTTTTTATAATACAATAAGGCATTTTTATAATGAATGCTAGTATATGTTCAGAAGGGATCCTAGTCTGTTGGTTAAATGTGTGTTTATTAAACAGAAGATTACTTATTGTATTATAGTACTAGATGTTAATCCGACTGACTGTTTTAGGGAGGTTAGTTTGAGTTAGCTTTGTCTCTAACTCTTTATCATCAGTTGAGCTACATGTTTCAAGCTATACTTTGGCATAGGTCGTAGCTTTAGTTTAACATTTCCAGATTAGCATTTCTATAGTAATAACAAAAATAATGTATTGTTATGGTAACTAGTTGTGGATTTTTTTTTCTAGGAAAAGTAAGGGGTGCTGCTAAAGGCCATCCAAACCAGTGAAGAGAAGGTTTACATTCACAGAATTGACAACCAAGGAAACATCTTGAAATTCTCATCTCAACAAGAATGTTTTAGATGAGCATATGAGTGAGGTATAGGGAATGATGCATAAAAATAATTTGGATAATCTCATTTATATCATGCAATACTGAAAGAGTTTTACTTCATATAGAGAGGAGAAATGTGTTAAAAATTAAAGAGAGAAGGTGAGATAATATATTTTAGATGTTAAGATTATGTGATATTTGACATGTAGTTTGCATACTTCTTTATACAAGAAGTAATGCAAAAAGAATACATGCTCATTTAGAAAGACTATGCGTCCCACCCAAATACATAAAACAATGAAAGGCCAGATGCCAAGAGTAAGTCATTTAACAATAGATGATACAACCATGAATGACTCTTTAGACAAGATGGTTAATGATTTTACAGCAAGGGGCTATGACTCATGATATTTAAAGAATGTAAGGAATGAAGTTAAATCTGCTAGACCTGATTGTACTTTGGCCAACATACACCATCTGCTAAAGACAGTATGAATGACAAGTTAAGATTACATTCTTTTTTCTAGTGATATTAATACTGTCTGTGATAATATGAAGAAACACTGTGAGATCTTGACAGTAGACAACAATGTTCCAGCAAGAAATGCACATAAACTAAAATCAACTATCAGGAAAAATTAGTATCTCAAGCTGCATCCAAAACCAGTTAAAAATAATAACTAAAAAACTTTATTAAAAGTATGTACTTTAGTACTTTTGTCTCTCAATACAATGAGACTTCTTCAGAAGAGTATCAAAGTAATGATTTTAAGTAACCCAATAGTCACATGATTTACTGTCACCACAAAAAATTATCATGTATTTAAAAAGACAGAACCTGAAAAAAGCATAAATATACCACTATCCGTGGTCAAAACTAATATTTCTATATCAAAGTAAAATTTTATTAAAATAATTTATATATGTTTGATTAAATTATGTCATCATTTAGATTATCTTAAATTACAGTACTGAGTGCCACTCAGTCATTTAAACCTCTGTAGTTTGTGCCATCCAAATGCAACTGCCACAACAATTCTTTTTTGTTTTAAAAATAATATTTAATGGACCCCTCCATTCATATTCAGACGCGGAGGCAGGGTGGTGATTATGGATTCAATTAAGCATTTTGATAAAATGTTAACATTATTAACTAATAAAAAGGTATATAGAGAAGTCTCAAAAAATTAAATCAGTATTAGTTATTCAAGGATTAAGTGCATTCCCACTTTCTTTGAAAATGTAAATCAAATGCTATTTTTTAATTTTCAATAATTTTCTTAATTGCCCATGAATTCACTAAATAATGAAACACTAACATATATGTCTTGGCCAGCCAGAAATGAAAAATGGGGTTCAAATAAAATGTTTGGTCTCCTAAAACAGGTTTAAATCTGCCTCAGTAACCTCTTGTAAGGATTTGGATATCAGGTCTGATGGATAACCCTCTGTTCAAACATGATTTTTAGTGTCTGACATTCATTTTCAAACAAATTGTTGTCTGATATTATCTGAGAAATCTGAACAGACTGTCCTTTTATTATAGAAAACTTTTGTTTGAAAAGGTGACAGCTTGAGAAGTATATGTAGACAAATTCTGATTAATACACTTTTAGATTTCAAGGTAATTCATTATTGTACAATTTTAATATTTACAATTTTAGCTCTATAACATTGATCCAGACCCACTACAGCTTATTTATTAAGTGGTTTAGACTTACGTATTTAATCCACCCACCCTCATCCAACTATGGCAGCTTCTGAAAGGATCTGTAAAAGGGACATCAGGGAGCACCTGTACAACAGTAAATCCTGTTTTATCGGTGTTTTGATAACTGATGAAAGATCTCTTTCATGATAAGATGATTTAGCTATGTCAAAAATCTAAGTGGCAACTCACAGATATGCTCTGAGCTAGTGCAAAATAGCACAAAATATACTGAACCCACTGATATTGCCAACATCCTGGCAGATAGATTCAGTGCAAACTTCACCCCCCTCTCACTCCCAAAAGGGCCCACAACAATACCAGAAAAGTGTAGTGTCCCAGAAATCACAGATGGACAGGTGAAAACAGCCCTTTCAAAAGCTAAAAGCACAGCATCAATGGGGTCAGATGGTGTCCAAGGCTGCATCTTGCACGAACTACAGAACGAACTAACCCCCCACCTAAACACACTGTTCAACCTCAGCCTCTCCACAGGCTACGTGCCCATAGAATGGTGCACAGCAATGGTTATTCCACTCCACAAAGGAGGGGCCACAACTGACCCTGGTAATTATCGCCCCATAAGCCTGACTAGCCTGGTCTGCAAGGCTATGGAGCCCATAATCATGGAACTCATTAACAAAGACATTGGGAACCTCCAAACACTTGACCCAACCCAGTTAGGCTTTATTAAGGGCAGATCATGCCTACTAAACCTGATTGACTTCTTTGAGACGGTCACCAAGGCCATAGATGAAGGGGAAAGTAGTTCACACAGCCTATCTTGACCTCGCCAAGGCTTTTGACACCATTCCTCACTTGGTAATTATAGAAAAACTCACCAGCCTGAACATAATCCCCTACGTCACGAGATGGGTTGCCAACTGGCTTACAGACAGAACTCACACGGTAAGATTAGCGAGCTCCAGGTCCGACTCTAAACCAGTCACAAGTGGTGTCCCACAAGGCTCAGTTTTGGGACCCCTACTGTTCAGCATATACTTCTCAGAAGTACAGGCAAACACAGGAGGACTATGGCTAACCAAGTTCGCCAATGACTGCAAACTGGGAGCCATAATTGACTCTCCAGCTGACACAGACATTCTCCAAAAGGGCCTTACTGAGATGGACACTTGGTGTCAAAGTCATGGTCTCAAGCTAAATGCCAAAAAATGCATAGTCATCCCGTTTGGGAAAAACAAAACACCCATGAATTACCACATAGGTGGCAGCCCCCTTAATACAGAAGAGGTAATAAGAGATCTGGGGACCTAGGTAGATAGTAATCTCTCCTTTGACAATCATATTGCCAAAGAAGTTAGGAAATCCTTCCATGTAGCCCATCTAATTACTAAAGGGTTTGCATCTAGAAATAAAGAGGTTATAGTGCCCCTCTACTCGTCACCCATCAGATCCATCATAGAGTACAATGCCCCATTTGGGATGTACCTCACGAGAAAATTTCAACAGCTGGAAAGACCACAAAAATACCTCACCAAGAGGATTACTGGTCTCAAACATATGTCCTATGCAGCCCAACTGGAAAAACTTCAGCTGTACTCAGTGGAATATTGCTTACTCAGAGGTGATCTCTGCCTGACTTACAAAGCCATGTCCAACTCAGAATTGATGGATGGGCTCCACCTATAGAAATCCAAGTCACTGCGAGCCACTTGCTCTAGTGAGCTAAACTTCACCACAACAATAAATAGAACATGCTGGAGGGATAGATTCCTGTCACAGAGACTCCCCATGCTTTGGAACAAAATTCCTAACTATATTAGGCAGAGCCCCTCACTAACACTCTTCAAGGGAAACCTTGACGAGTGGATAGGTAACAGAAAATACACCCCTGGGATCACTTCACTGGCTCTTATTGACAGAGGCTCAGTTAATTAATCAATGGGGTGACAAAAGCTGACACACTCTGGCTAGGCTTATAAATGCCCTTGAGCAGATAGCCTAGTACCTACCTATGAACCTATGAACCAATGAACAATAATGAAACTTGACGATAGAGGTTGTGTGATTATTTTGGATTCCATAGATTGTTCTGTTAGAATGTTAACATTACTAAGTAATGAAGAGATGTATGAAGAAACCTAAAAATGAAATCAGAAGCCTCAAAATTTAAATCAGTATTAGATTATGGGTTTTGTTTTTGAAGGATTGATATCTAACTCTGACTGTAAGTTTTTGATAGAAAAGGATCACAGAGTACCAGCTACTTTTGCCATCCCAGAAATATACAAAAATCAATTCAACCCACCCCTCATCCCACTTGTGGAAACCTCTGGGTCAATGACTGAATCGTTGCCTAAGTTTATTCATTTTAAACTGAATTAATTTCTTGTAGATGAAAATGTAATATCATAAGACTCTTGGTACTTTCTTAGCCTTTTATCAACCAGGTATATTATAGTGATGCATTATTTGTTATAACTGATATGATGGATTTATTCATTCTATGCCTCATGATACAGGCTTACATTGTTTTGAAAATGCTATGATGGATGAATATGTTGTAAGTAATTGCTATGTAAATTGTTAATCGCTATGTAATCCAATGTAACTACTGTCTGTTTATTTTTAACTGTGGAGCTTTTCTCCCCGGGCCTCCACTGAAAATGGACCTACGTCCAGTCGGACACTCCCGGTCAACACATATAAATAAATAATAAATAATAAATAAATAATATGATGTACAGTTATTTTCTGAGAGAGATATGAGACTTATTCAAGAATTTATGGACAATGTTTTAACTTGTAACGACATGCATTTTGAAAGTCATTTTTTTCCACCAGAAGATGTGATTCACTGTGGAAGCTGTGCCAGCCCCAATTTACTCTAATATCATATTATATCACTGGAAAAAGTAATTATATTTTAATTCTGAGTACAAAGAATATATCACAATGTATGGCAGCTTTCTAGATGATATACTTATAATATGGAATGCTTATTACATTATATTTTTAGAATTCTTTAGTAATTGTCTTCTACTCCTAACTTCCAGATTAACTTTTTGAATGTCACAATACACAAAGACAATGAAGTCAGGCATTACAAACTGACCATTTATAGAAAAACAACGTTCTCTAATACCTTCTTAAATTTCTCAAGCTGCCACCCTTTCAAACAAAGTTTTCTGTAGTAAAAGAACATTCTGTTGGCTTTCCTGAATAATATCAGAGAACAATTTATTTAAAAATGAATGTCAGGAGCTACAAATCAAACTTGAGCAGATGGTTATCCACCAGACATGATATCTAAAGCCTTAAATGAGGTTACTGGGGAAAGAGAGATGAGAATTAAAACTATTTTAGACATTAATTTGAACCCCATTGTTCATTCTAGGTTAGGAAAGCCAAGCATATTGGTAATTTCTTATTCTGTGGATTCATAGACAATAAAGAAAATTATAGAAAAGAATTGGAAAGCATATTTTGATGCAGATTTTCACAGGAAAGGTGGAAAGCAGGTGGGTATAGTACACAGAAGCAACAGGACTCTAAAAGAAATACTTGAGACAGGCAAAGAAAAATACAAAATAAAGAAAAGGCAACTATAAAAAATGTGGTGCAAATAAATGGTGCAACTATATGTGGTGACCTCCATATATCCAAGAACATTGTTTTTGGGGGTAATTGTGACTGTAACACCTAGGATCATGTGTGTGTGTGGTAGAGTGTCTGTCATGTGATTGATTTTATTATGGGAAAACAGAAAGGAAGTTAAGTAAAATAATTCAAGAGCATGTGAATGACATTAAATGAAATGATATGAGGGACACTTTATACAAATATTCTTTAGACTGCAAAAACCTTAAGAAGGTTTTCTTTTTCATACTTAATAAAATTTTGTATAGATTCCAGGGGAACCCCAAGGAATATTATTATAGAAGAAAAATAATTGGTTAATTGTATTTGGATGCCATGAACCCCCCTCCCAATTTTAAATGCCAGAGTGGCAATCAATAGGGTACTTTATTTAAGATAATTAAAATATGAAATTATTTAATAAGAACATATACTTTTGTTTAATAAGATTTTATTTTTGAGAGAGAAATATCATTTTTGATCAGGAATAGTTGCATGTTAATTTTAGGAAAACTTATTTTTTTCCAGTTCTGCCTTTTTAAATGCATGATCACTTTTAGTGTTTAGTGATCATAGGTAAGACATATCACTACTGGTTTACTTAAAGTCAACACTTCAGTCTTTTGATTTTACCCTCCTAAAGAAGTCTTATTTTGCTGGGGGTTGAAACTGCTAAAGTGTTATATACTTTCAGTAATGATTTATTTACTTGTTTGTTTTTTTTTTTTTTTTTTTTTTGTTTCTTTTAACTGCTGTTGGACGCTGCTTGAGATTAACATTTTTACTGATAATTATGGAATTAAGACCCAATTTTTCTTTAACGAATAGAAAGAATTTAGAAAGGCAGATTAGTTACAGGATGGAATTGATACTCATATTTCAGTTAGGAAAGAAGCCATCCTGTAGGAATTGCAACTACTACAGTTATATTACCTCAGCCACTATTTTTAAACATCCAGTAAATGGTAAAATATGTCATACCACAATGTATAGTGATTGTAGTACCACTAAACATCTAGTTTATTTAGCTAGATGTGAAGTATGTACTGTGTTCTATGTTGGTAAGACATTCAAAGGATGGATCAGTGAACATATGTATATTATGAAGAAATTAAATGAAAGCAATACAGTAGCAAAATCTATTATACAATGCAATGCAGAACATGTATTTTCATTTAGTGTCACAACAGATCAAAGTTAACCTGAGTTTTGGTGACATAATAAACTATGTGAGTATAAATCGATTAGTGAATTAAATCCCACACTTCATCCAAGGTTAAATGATTTCTATATACTTAAACCTAGTCCTAAGGAATGCTTATTAAAGAAATAAATTACTATACACCAAAGTTTTTATATTAAATTATTGTATTGATTTGTTGCTTTATATGATAGTTTTAAAATATGATGCCATGACTTATGTGATTTCTTAGATGAAATGAAGTTGATGAAACATTTTTGTTAAAGTACTAATTCAACATTAATAAAGACTTACATCAATATTGTTCCTGGTCAGTTTTTTGCTTCTTGGATTGCTGGATTTGTTGACTCACTAGGATTTATATGGAATCCCTTTTGTTTGATTTGTGTGTATAAAATGGAGATGAAGAATGGAGTTCTTTTCATTTTTAACTGAACTTCTGAAATATAGGCATTTATTTTTAATGTATACTCTGTAGTTTTTGACAGTACATTAGATGTTTATAATAAATGTTATTATTCATAGAAAAGGGGTCATTTTCTGTTTGTTAAATTTGTGTCTATTAAACAGAAGGTTACTTATTGTATTACCATACAAGCTGTTAATCAAACAGACTATTTTAGACAGGTTATTCTGAGCGAATTTTGTTTATAATTCTTTATGATTAGTTAAGATACATATTTCAAATTATAGTTTGGTATAGGTTATAGTGTTAGAGTAACATCTCTAGATTTGCATTTCTAGAGTAAGAGCAAAAATAATACACTGTAATGGTACCTATTTTAGAAATTGTTTTAGGTTGAGAGCTTCCAGGAGATGGGCAGCAATAGTGGTGCAGTGGTTAGCATTGCCACCTCACAGCAAGAGGTTCTCCAGTTCGAGCCTCGGCTGGGATGCCTTCTGTGTGGACTCTGCATGTCCTCTCTGTGGTCGTGTGGGTTTCCTCTGGGTGCTCCAGTTTCCTCCCACATCCCAAAGACATGCTGTAGGTGGATTGGTCATAGGCATGTATGCATGCATGTGTGTGCCTTCTGTGGAAGGTTGGGTGCCAGGCTGGCAACTCAACACCATAAAATTACACTGACAATCATGAGCGAACAGGTGATCCACTGTGGTGACCCCTAACCAAGAAAAGCCAAAAGAAGAAGAAGAAGCTTCCAGGAGATGTTAAGGATGCTGCTAAAGGTCCTTCAAATAGATGAAGAGAAAGTATCTATTTACAGGTTTAACAACAAAGGAAGATTCTTTAACTTCTCATCTCAATAAGAATATTTTGGATGAGCATATGCATAAGCAGTAGGGAATTGCATCATGCAGTATAGGAGTGGTTTCTCATAATATAAATAGGATAAATTATTTCAAAAATTAAAAAGGGTGAGCATATAATATTGCTTCAGGGAATAAAGTAAAAAACTGATAAACTACAAATAAAATAATTAAAAGCAATGGAAGCTGGCCATAATGACCATGAAGGAAAAACAGATATTTCTACCAATTTTAAGAAAGCAACTAAAAAGTAAAGGTAACATATAACATTATTAAAACTAGAGAATGATGGTGGTTATTTTGTTTGGGCAAAATGAAAGCTGCCGGATATAGAGAATATGTGCACTCCTAACAGGGATGATCCAGAATTCAGTAAAGACTGGAATTTAAAATTCCATAGAGAAAAGCTTAATCGAATAAAATAAAGTGACTTTAATTTCAAACTAGACTAAGGAACTAATACAATGTTTATAAAAATAGCATAGCATATGAAGCCATATAACTTCTTTAAAGAGGAAATGTATAGGTATGATTACACACACATACACAAACAAACATACACACACACTCACACAAGAGACAATATATATTCACAACTAATATCCTTATTCAACCAATTAGAATGGATGTGTTTTAATTAAGGAAATTATTAAAGACCATGTTTTGGATATTGAAAGAAAAGGTAAATATATTTCAGATCTTGCTATACTAAAATGGAGCCTCAATGAAAACTGGGTTAACAAATGCAAATATTAAAAATTGACAGATACATCAGACAGATCAGAATTAGAACTTCACTGATAACAGTGGAGTAAAAGCAACATATGGAGCAAAACAATAGCTGAAGAAGAATGTAATCAGAAAGAAAGACCTATTATTAAAATGTTAATAGGAGAAACTATCATTGTTAAAACTTTAGAAACATTAAACACTATTAAATATACTATAAGATCTATGAAATACATTGATATATGAAAAGTAATATTACTGAAAGCAAAGGTTAAACTATATGCAAATAAACATTTTGGTGATTATAATGTGAAAAGGGAAGTATAATATTCATCATGCACATTTTATGCCTTTCTTTGCTATTTAAGTTAAAAGTGCAACATAACTGAGTATATATTTATAATCACCTCTATTCAGTAATCTATAAAATTCATACATAAGGAATAAATGAGATATGAAAAATATATCAGAACAAGGAATGAGCTCCAACAGGAGAACCACAAATGTGTAAAAGGGAATGGATCAATAATAAATCAATATTTAATGAACAGGAGTCCATAAAAAATATTCTTTTTTTTTCAGAAATCTAAGTGGGTTGATTTCCTGTTCAACAATAACAGTCTCATGTAACCATCCTTACCAACTCAATTTCCATATTCTGCCTTTTTTACATATTCCGTAGGTTCTCCATGAAACCTAGAAAAATACATATGAATGCAGTGTTATCTTAAGAACAAGTATACTGTTAAACAACAAACCTGTTTTAAGCCACCAGTTAAATATCTGTGGGTATTTGTCTCAGCATTTGGATAACTGCATTTTCTTGTCAGTAATATCATTTTAAGTTATCTACTCATCCTATCTTTCTCAGATGTTATGAGATATACTATATCCCATTTATGATTTTGTACTGTAATGTTAAGTCCCTAAGGGAGATAAAATAGGTTTTGGTTTGTATTGCTGAAGCCAAATTTTACCTTCTTTCACTGCTGCTATAAATGTCACTTCCATATGTGTACATATCTGAAATCTTTCTCTGAAATATTAACTTCTAACTCATTGAGATAACATTAAATGTCTTAACAATTGGGGAGCTATATAAATGCAATGGGAAATATAATTTAGCATTCCTGTAGAATATTTGACAAGATATATCATGTGAAAAATTAAATAGCTCAGGACCAATTGCCCAACCAATACTTATATTAAATGTATTCTCTAATTTTGTTATTATGAATACTTTGTAAATTTCAGGGTACATGTACACTGAACATGAAGAAACACATTCCAAACTGTTATTCATGGTAAATGAATCTGTCTGTTATTTATGATTTGGACATTTACAAAAGTAATTTGGATAAATAAGTAAATGGTATTCAAAAACACGAATGAGAAATATTCACTAGAACTTTCAAATGCAGAGCAATGGCTTGAGCTCAAAAATCTTTTATTAAATCATGAACAATAAAATGCATAACATATGCTAGCACTTTTAAGCAAATGTATTTCTTCAGCTATACAATAATAAAAACACTTAAAAAAATGAAACAACTTTTATTAAAATTCAAAAATCACATGACAAAGAAGGACTGATCAGGATATTAAGGTTCTTCCTTAATACCTAAAACATCATTCAACCCATGAAATGTCATAGCAACTAATCTAATTATCCCATTTAGCTCTACTCATTTTGTAGCATTCAATAAATCACATCTCTTCAACTAATTTTCATTTTTTTCTGCAATACCATAAATTTAAATCTATGATGTATACCGCCCTCTATTACATGCTCCACTAAAAGATTGATAAACTTGCATTTTTTAATATCATATGCATGATCATTAATCCTCTCTTTTACTTGTCTAGCTGTATTTTGTACATATAAATACTGGAACTATATTACTAGCATGGCAAGTAACATAAAAATAATTGATATATTTCATACCAAAAACTGGAAGCATATATTTACTGCCTTTAAAATATAAGTGCAGCTATTGCATTTAAAGCATGGAAATGAACGTTTGCTATTTATATTCGTATTAATGGGGAGAGAATGCCTATAGTATAGCTGTTTCTGAAGGAACCTACTATTTCTAAAGGTAAAAGGGGGAAGTGAACCAAATAAATCTTTCAGCTGATCATTAGCAGTTAGAATATGCTAGTTCTTTTTAACAATGTTGACTATACCAGATATATCTCTTGTATATGTTATAGGAGATCTTAATATCCTCTCTTATATGCATAATTATTGTATTAGCACATCCAAGAAAATAAGCTGCTACTGCTCCACTTAACTCAGTTACTTTCTCCAAGCATCTAAATATCTCTCCTTCAGAATATCCCTTATCCCTTTATCCATAAAATCTATTTTCATGTCATTTATAAGTATTTTAAAATCAGAGTCCTCACTAGTGTAGCATGATGTTCACATAAACTGCTCCTTAACTACATTATATACAAGTAAGGGATGCATTAAGTCCCTAGATAAATGTGTATTTTTGCACTCTTTTTATACAAAACAGTATGATTATTGCCACATGCATCATGCTTAATGGTAATATCTGAAAAATGATGGAAATGCTATAGAAATTTTTAAAAATAAACTAGTTTTATGCAAATAATCAATGAATTAATTGAGTTAATTCACCATTCCATATGAAAAAATATCAGCAAGTCTTGAATGGAAATGGACATAATTAACAAATTGATATCCTTGCAAAAAAAAATCTATGAATAACTGTAAAGAGTGATATGACAGAAAGACTGTGACTCTGTGAGCCAACGACATTATGATAATATTGGATGCGTAGGGGATTAGCCATGTCTCTATGGATTTTTGGCAATCTGTAAATCATAGGAATTATTAAGCAGTCTACTCATATTAAAATCAAAAAGACTATTTTTTACATTAGAAATAATTATCTCAACTTGTAGTTTAGATAAATTGTTACACGTTTCAGTATTGTTAATAAAATGTTACATTTTATAGTCAGAACATAATCTAGTATCATTACCCCACTTCCATTAGCTATAGGTCTAATGTCAATAATAGTATCTTTCTGAAAGAATTATTTTAGTGCTTGTAATTCTGCATTAGTGAGACTATAAAAAATACCTTTCTTAGAAGACAAAAAAACATCATTTTTACAAGCTTGAGTGAACGTTTCAATTAAAGTATGATGCAGAAGAATAAAAGAACGATAAACTGTGAACATTATTTATGAAACGTTCATCACGTTTCAGGAATACAGTGTCTTACATTGTTTCTTGATGGATATTTTTGTTTGTTTATGTTTCTCTCCAATCTTCTCTACCCCTTTTAAATAACCTCTGACCTCCCTCTCCTTGGAGGTGTGGAAGTTCTTCAAAAGTCCTGATTGATGGATGGGTATATTGAGGGAATATTTTGAATGCTAGGTGAAGCTGAAACAGGGGGATTTTCCTTGTTAGCATTAGGGGTATCATTCAGGTTACAGGAAATAATTGCAATATTGGTAGCATGTTTTAGCCATGAGAAAATATGGCCATTTTTATAGTCTTTCAGGTGTCATAATTCTTTTTTTTTTTTTTATTTAGTGGCTTATAGCTACTGCTCAGAACTGGAAACTTGTTCAATGACTTCATCATATTTAACAGAAAAAAATAAACAATTCATTTTACTTAATTTTATTCTGTGGATGTTTAATACTATTCATATGATTTAGACATCTTCCTTTGTGTCTTTCATTTCCTTAAACAGAGTCATGTATTTTTTATTAGGCAATTAGGATGAATACAAATGTACTGAATGAGGTATTTTAAAATTATTAGTTTAATATTCCCAAATGTTTAGAATAATAACACATATTGTTCTATTAGCTTATTATCTTCCAGGGGATTCTTGGAGATTCTGCTCTTCACAGAAATTGAATTAAAGTTTTTCTTAATTTCGGATTCAGTTCACTTTATAAAAGGCAAACAATTATAATATAAGAAATGCTGTAACTACAAAAATGCATTATTTAATTAAGTAGGTAGCTCCCACAGAGGAGAAAAAAACTACTTACCAAGATTCTAAAGACATGCTTCTGGAGCATTTCTCCCCGGGCCTCCGCTGAAAACAGGATCTATGGAACCTAGTTGGACTTTCCCGGTCAACAAATGTAAAATAAAACAAAATAAATAAATTGTATTTGTACTATATTTAACACTTTCTGATAAATCAATTCAGAAGTTTTTGAACTAGACATGGTATAACATATTCTAATGAATTCCATCTACAACAACTAATAAGATTTCTATACTGTCTACTGTGTGCAAAGGTTTTCTAGATAGTCTAGCTGATTTAGAATAATTTAGTTTGAAGCCAACATCAGTTCTAATAGTACTGGTTCCATTCTGTGGCAGCTTGTAGTTAACAATAAATAATAAGCAGCTAGGTTACACATACAACCTTTCTTTTTGTATATTAATCCTTTCTAATTTTCCCCTTATAGAGAGCTTAGTGTTTTCCATTGTGTATGTATATGTGTATGGATGCACACATGCATGTCTGCAAGAGCATAAACAAGGCAGCATGAATAAGTGGGGGCATGTGTGTGTGTGTGTGTGTGTGTGTGTGTGTGTGTGTGTGTGTGTGTGTGCGCGTCCGCCTGCATGTTATCTAAAGGGAGGATAGGTAGGGAATCATGTTGTGTGTGGTACCACATGTGGGTGTATGGGCGATTGTTTCTGTGAGTGTTATTGAGTATGGGGGGCTTATCTGTGGATGAGTTGATGTGGGTCAGTGTGTGGAAATGTAAAGGAGTTTGACTGTTTATGTGTGTGCATGCACACATATGAATGGCTGAGTGTGTGTGTGTGTGTGTGTGTGTGTGTGTGTGTGTGTGTGTGTGTGTGTGTGTGTGTGTGTGTGTGTGTGTGTGTGTGCGTGTGACTATGCATCTGTGCACACTACCACAGTCAGATCTGACTGTATAATGTTCAGTTAAGAGATATGGTAGTGAGTCACTAATGAGGACTTTCTCATTGTGGCTTTACCATGTCTCTTAATCAGGATTTCTCTTTGTTGTGCTTGTTGATTAACCCGAACTGAGCAATTAGCACAGGCAGAGAGATATTCTGTGAGTCCCAGGGATTGTGTATATAGCTGTCTTCTTCTTCTTCTTCTTCTTTCGGCTTTTTCCCGGTTAGGGGTTGCCACAGTGGATCACCGTGTCCACACATTGATTGGCACTGGAGTTTTACAGTGTCGAGTTGCCAGCCCGGCGCCCAACCTTCCACAGAAGGCACACACACACGCACACCTAGGGCCAATTTAGAGTGTCCAATCCACCTGCAGCATGTCTTTGAGATGTGGGAGGAAACCGGAACCCCTGGAGGAAATCCACGCGACCACAGGGAGGACATGCAGACTCCGCACAGAAGGCACCCCAGCCGAGGATCGAACCGGAGAACCTCTTGCTGTGAGGCGGCAATGCTAACCACTGCACCACCGTGGCCACCCAATTGTGTATATAGCTGTAAATAGTTGATTTTTAAATTGGTTATTTATTTATTTTTAATATGAAAGATGAACTATTAGCACTGATAATGGAAGGACTGCATTACGATATTGTTTTAGATTGTTAAGATGACTGAAATAAAATAAACATTTCTATTTAGATATTAAATACAATGTAATATTCTGATGAAGATGTTTTATGGTCTGAAGATATTACATATTGTACACATTTAAAGAGTTAAAATTTAGAGTTAGTTGTTGATTTTAATATTTGGCATTATATGTCATAAATAGGTGCATTATATTTACAGGTGCTAATTAGTGTTTCATATTTCTATCAAAGGATGTATGTCATTACAAGTATGTTTATAATTACTTTTACATTTAAATGATACCTGACCTTTCACTTATTGCTGAAAATGTTTAATAAAATAGTTTAAAGAAAAAGGTTGATTTCTGAGTAATGTTTCATTCATGCCATGGCTAGAAAAAAATATTCTATCCAGTTACGTATATCATTGCCCTGAGGAGTTACAATTTAAATTTATGTGAAGGGAGTTAACAGGCTCATAGGGTTCTGCTTTTCATTCTAACTCTTATAAATATTTAGAAATTTAAGCAATTAAGAAGTGGATATCTCATTATTATAAAATAATTATCTGCCAAATTATCAGTTTCTGTTGGTGTCACTAAAATATAATTCTGAAGTTTTTGTTATAGTAATGATAGCCAATCCCTGATCATTGTGATTACACATATGTGTATTGTTTACGTATCATGTAAAGCTATGTGTATCGTTTATGTATTATGTAAAGCTATGGCCTTTAGGAAAGTAAAAGTCTTGAACTAATAAAGATGAGAATGCTATTTGTTTATCTATCTATCTATCTATCTATCTATCTATCTATCTATCTATCTAGTTATATTTTCATTTTTTTATTTTATGTGTTTTAACTGGGTAAGTCCAACTGACATAAGTGTTCCTTTATAGGAGGTAACCTGAAAGCAATATCTGATCAAGTGATTTGGTTACAGTCACTCAGTTGGCAAATGGAGCTACAAGAAATGAGATGCTGTACTCTTGACTGCAGGAACAGCTCAGCATCAGTTCATAGCCTTAATCCTTTATGCTAACTATCAACCTTCTCTCTCTCTCTTTAATGGGTGATGATGAATAATGCCAGATTTTTTTTCAAGTGTTTTCTGGGGCAGATAATTGTGATGCACTTATTTTATGGAATCTGTACTGACTTCATGTGGTTGTGAACTCTATTTTTAAGTTTATAGTTCTCCATGTTTATGTCCTGTATGGTCAGAATCTCATCTCTCTACAGGATTGTGCTTCTCTTCCCTATACTATCATCAGGCAGCACATATTGTCAACTGAGGGGTTGATGATCATTCCCCAAGACTGGATTGAAGACAGTAGTAAGCATTTGTTTGCCTATGTGATACCTTTCCGTGGAACGGACTCTTTTCTAATATAAGGGCATGAGGCAAAGGACTGAGTTAGAAAAGAACACTTAAGTGCTACCTCTGTATCCAAGCCAAGAGTCACTATATTCACATGACATATAAGTTTATATTTATGAGCTTTACTATATTCATTGACAGTTATCAGCTTGTTTTGTTCTGTTTTACAGACTTTAATTTAACGATTACAGGTTAAAAATAAATAACAATAGTTGTAGCTATAATGTATTATCTTCCACTCCTAAATTTAGCTAAAACTTGAACTTAAAATTTGTCAAGTATGAACTGTTTATTGGAGTAAGAAAACAAATTTTAAGTAGACTACATGGGCATAGTCTTCAATAATATATTGTGAACACTAAGCAGAACTTAGATTTCCAGGAATATGTGCTGTATTACAAATTGCAAAGGTAATAATGGAAGGCTGTTGCTGTGCTTTTTGTTGAATTCTGATGTTTTGGCAATGTCAGTTGTTGGATTCCACTGATTTGCATATTACAATATTATGTTCAGAGTTTTTGGCTTTTGCATTTGCTATTGCAGTCTGCAGTCAAATCATTTCACCTCATTCACCTGTGCACGATGGAAATACAAATGTAAACTGCAAACATATACACTTGTGGCTTTGAGGCAATGTGCAATTTGACAATGCTGCAGTGCAATCTGTTTCTAAAAACAGCCCTTAATCATAACACAAATCACTATATACAACATTCACTGTGCTCTTCTGTTTTATGCACAAGCATACATATGCAGACAATATCTACATACCTCCATAGAATAAAATACTATTCTATGCTGTCTAGCTTCTCTTTCACATAATCCATGCTAACTGCATTGTTTATTTTATTTTTTATCTTCTTCTTCTTTCGGCTGCTCCCATCAGGGGTCACCACAGCAGATCAACTGTTTCCATTTCTTGTTTTATTTTTTATGCATTTCTTTATTAATGAGCTGTCTACCTTAGCACCTTCATTTTAAAGAGGTTACCAGTAGAAAACAGTTGGTGGATACACCACTCAAACTGTGAATGATTTTGCTTGAGGTGACTTTTCCTATTTCAAAGAGTAGACAATTTTATTTTGAGGATTTAAGGGTTAATCCCAGAATTTGTTAGTGAATGCCCCAGTCTGAGGAATACAAGTTGAAGTAGAAATTACACACTTTTAATGTTATGCCCATCAGTGATTGCAGTAGAATTATTTACTAACTGGATACATTTCTTCTCTTTGTATTGCCACCATATTTTCAGATTGTATATGTTAAACACTAATTGCTCATAAAAGAGACTAATGAGAAGCCTTGGTTTGATAATAAAGACTAAGATATGGAATTACCCAATTTATAAGCTGAAGTTAGTAATATAACTATTAAGCCAGCTCAAGAAATAATGCTACAACCACTCATTTGCTGTTTAATTTAACCCTATTAAACTTTAAAGTAATAAACAAGACAGGTTATACTCAGCTCCCTGGATGAAAGCCATGTTTAACATCTACCAGAAGGAGACTCTAATTCAGGTAAGTACATAGTTGTTACTAACTAGACATTTTGCTTGGGGTTGCTAGGGGTGAGGCAGGTCTGTAGTTTTAAAACAAATATACTGGAGCACCTATGTACAGCAGAACAATCAGTGCTTATTTCAATTTCCCAGGCAGTTTGTCTTGCCTGATATTTCTGATGATCTCATCACTGGAGTATTGCAGAACTGACCCTCCACATTAAAGAATCTGGAGGGATGCCATCCCTATCTGAGCTGTCACTTGCTGCAGCAGTTTCTTAAATTGATGTCTATCGATGACGTACCTCTCAAGTGTACCTCATTACGAGGAACTTCTTCATACCTCATTTGGGGTC